>NW_008687644.1:0-11908 GCF_000695815.1 Acanthisitta chloris | reverse complement strand
AAGCCTTGATCAACCAGACCCTGACTCCGGCAGCCAAGTTCAGCAAGCAAATTGAGAAACATCTGCATAACTCACATTGTACTCAGTAAGCCCTTCATGGCTTTCCTTTTGTTCCTGGATGAGCTTAGAATCAGCAGCCATTATTTCTCACTCCAAATAATGTTATTATGTTCCTTGGGGGCTCGGGAGCTGCTGCACAAAGCTCCTGCAGCTCCTGTGTTTGGCTTCCGACGCTGGCCCCGAGCTGCAGCATCCTCTGGAACCATGATTAGCTCTGGGCCAAACAGAGGAGCATAAACAGCAACTGAGGTTTTCTGCAGCAGAAATCAGACTCAACTATACATCACACAGACCCAGCAGAGCTCACCAGCCTCTGGCCACCTCCTGAGGACAATCCCATTGAAGCTGGAGCAGGGAATGACCTTCCACTCCCACCCAGAATCATCCCATCTGAACCTCTGGGGTGGAAAATGCATTCTAGAAGAGGATCAGGATTGCAGAAATGTATCAATCCTTCTGGGAAACCACATGATATTAGAGGTAGATTTATCTCAAGCCTCACACACTCAAAATAACCATTAAAATCACCAAATCATTAAGGCTGGAAAAGACCATCAAGTCCAGGCACCAACCCACCACCACAATCATGACTCAACCATGTCCCCAAGGTGCCACATCCACATGTTTTCTGGACATTTCCAGGGATGGTGACTCCACCAATGTCACAAATTAAACTACCTGCAAAGACATTCAAACAAACTTCCCCTCCCCCTGTTCCTGGCAAATAATTGTATAGTTAATTCCCTGTAAACTAACTTTGAAGAGCTATTTCATAATTACACAGCCACCCCTTGTTCCTATACATAGCTACCTCGAGGTCTGTGTGACTAATCACACTCCTCAGGGTGTTATTCCCCATCCAAGGCTTTCAAGACCAAGTTGCCTCTGCTGCTGCCACAGAAGCACAGCAAAGTGGAGCAATCCTCCCCAGTCCCTCCCAGCAGTGTGGCATGGGCGAGGCAACAGCTCTGCTGGGGAAATTATGTTGTCAGCTCAAGTGAGTTTGACATTCAGAGATATCACAAGGCAAGCAAAGAGAAAAGTTTCATCAACACAGTAATTACTGCTCTGGACTCAACGGAGCCACAATTATTTCCCGGCGAGGGGCTGTCACTTTGTGCTGCAGATAAGAACTGTTGATAGGGCTGCCAGGGGCCCGTGCAGAGAGGCTTTTCAGATGGAAAACCCTCCTGGCAATTCGACGTTTTCTAAAAAAAAAAAGAAACAAACCAAAAAAAACCCAACCCAACAAGGAGCCAAAAAAGTACATGTCAACACTAGGCATTAAACACCTACACGATTCCTCCTGGAAAAACTGTGCTGCTTCTTAGCCACAGGCACTTAAGTCTGCACTAGAAATTCCAGGAGGAAAATAAATAAGATACCTTTTTTCCCTGTTTTTCCTTTTAGGAAAGCAGTTCAGTGCCTCTGTGTGTGCACAAGACAGGGGCAGCTGTGCCCTGCACAGAGCTGTGAGCCCAAGGGCTATAGGTAAGTGCCTCTATCACTGCCACAGTTCAGAACCAAAAGGTACCAAAAATATTCCTGAATGTGCTGTTCCTGTTAATCACAGACTGTCCAGACTTGGGGCTCTTGGCTAACTGGGCAAAATGGAAATACAGAAGGCTGGTGGGGAGTTGATACCAAGTCTTCATGCCAATGAGTTGATGTGGCACTTCAACTGCACCACTGGCATGGGGGGAGGGTTTGGTTGGATATCAGGACAAGTTTCTCCCTCCAGAGGTGTTTGGGCACTGAACAGCTCCCTGGGCAGTATCACAGCCCCAAGGGGACAGAGCTCAGGAGTGTTTGGCCAATGCTCTCAGCACAGGGTGGGATTGTTGGGGTGTCCTGTGCAGGACCAGGAGTTGGACTCTGATCCTTTTGGGTCCTTCCAGCTGAGATGACTATGATTTCCCCCTCTATAATTCCCCTTCTCCTTACTGGGTTCCATTTACTTTTCCATCTCCCAAATCAGACTTTTTTCCTGTCTCCTGAGCACAGATGGGAGTGGAAGAGACTGGAATGATCAAAGTGTCACCATCAGACATCAAAACAGCCTGCAAGGCTCCAAAGGGTCCCCTGGAGAGGGGGATGCAGCTGAGTCCCTCCAGCCCCGTGATAAACCAGCACATAGCAACTCAAATGCAGCTCAAATGCAGTCATCTCCCAAATCAGACTTTTTTCCTGTCTCCTGAGCACAGATGGGAGTGGAAGAGACTGGAATGATCAAAGTGTCACCATCAGACATCAAAACAGCCTGCAAGGCTCCAAAGGGTCCCCTGGAGAGGGGGATGCAGCTGAGTCCCTCCAGCCCCGTGATAAACCAGCACATAGCAACTCAAATGCAGCTCAAATGCAGTACATTATTGCTCTAAAGATACCTGGAGTCCCTCCAGCCCCGTGATAAACCAGCACATAGCAACTCAAATGCAGCTCAAATGCAGTACATTATTGCTCTATTATGAAGATACCTGTCTCAATAATTGAAAATTGCCCAAAATGAATTGATTGTTAATTATCTTTTAGCTTTCTCCTTTCTCCCTGTAAGGAATTACTGTACAAAAGCATGAACACGACTGAGCTGCTCCTACCTGCCTGCTGGTAGGTGGCATCCCCTCCTTGGGATGTGCCCCCCCTTCCTCAGGTAATTATGTGGAACAGGATTGTGGCCTTGGGCTCTGCCTGCTCAGTGTTTGCAATTAGATTTTACTACAAAAGTACATATTAACATGAAAGGAGCATTACAATGCAGCAAATGTGATAAACCAGATCGACGTTAGATGTACCTTCTGCTCTTGTTCTTTCAAGAATCATAATCACCATTAATTTATGGCCTTCTGAGGAGGATCTAATTACTCTAATCAGCTCTTATTTCGCTCAGAGTGTGCATGGCTGCTGTTACCTGCCTTTAAATATTTGCCTTGACAGTGCAGACAACACAGAGCTGCAGTCTCAGTGCTCATATAGTCTTCTTGCCTCTCTGTCAGCCTAATCAGCAGAGGGAGATGGGGCAGGTACCACTGATGAGGAGGGAGATGGGACAGGTACCACTGATGAGGAGGGAGATGGGGCAGGTACCACTGATGGGGCCACCTACTCCCTGAAGTGCACAGCTAACAACCCAAGCAATCCAGTCAGAACATTCCATTTTTCCTGAGCTGTGCTCTCCTGTAGGAGTTCTCAAAGGCCACAGGCAGGCTGTAGTCAAGAAGTGGTGGGTCTAGGAGTGTCTGTTCAGGGAATAAACCTCCCATCAAAACACCAGGGAGAGGAACACAAGTGTGTGGCAAAAGACTGAAGACTCCACAACTCAGAATTCCTCAACACTTCAACGGCACAGACATAAATATCAAATTCTTCTTTTAGAGTTCAACCATTAGAAGCAGTGACACACTACAAGCCTTTCAATTTGGCTGGTTTTTTGACTAGGAGCAACATTCCTTTCCCTTTGGAACACCAAATGAAAGCAGAAGACAAGAAAATAAACTTTACTGAGAACTTTTGAGAAGTTCCATGTTGAAGATTTTTTGATTAGTTTTAGGGAAATGAATTTGCAAACTCTACAGACACTCCAAGGTATCCCCAAAGGGATTTACATCCTTTTGCAGTAGTGCTGACAGACACTCCAAGGTATCCCCAAAGGGGTTTACATCCTTTTGCAGCAGTGCTATTATATATCCTGATGCAAACCTAGGTCCTGGGATAAGTTTGTAATGAAGGTTATCACCTCCCTAAGATTCCATCAGTTATTTCACTTGTAGATTTCAAAGAACATAATCTCCTCCTCAATGAAAATGCAGCACAATGTCCTTACTGGGGACAGCCCAACACTCCCCAAATGTGAGTACTGAGTACTCTGTGCTTGGAGGATCTCCAGATCTCACAGCTCCAGCCTGGAGGGCCTGAACTGAGATTAGGTGAAGCTAAATTTCAGTTCAGGCTCATCTCAGGACAAGTGTGATGTCAGATCCTTAAATTTCATGGTGCTCTTAAGGATATGAACTTGAGGTTGAATAAAATGAAGAACTTCAGCATCTGAACCTGCAGATCCCTAAGATAATGAAGTGCTGGGAGAAGTGAAAGTGCATCAATGAGAGAAAATACTGTCTGTGGTTAGAGTTTCATGCAGGTCCTATTACCAGATCCTTCTTTAAACTAAAGCTCCAACCCATGAGAGCCCTTGGATAAGCCCCAAATTAGGGCACATTCAGAGTCACATTCCCTGTGAGCCTCAAAGCCTGATTTCCTCCACCATCCAACAGTATAAAACTCCAACAAATGTTGCATTAAATTCCTCCTAACTCCCAAATCCACAGCTGTAGAGTTGCTATAGCAACTGTCATCTCCAGCCTTCCCAGGGGAGAAAATAAAAGTGTGTCCTACCTGGCTAATTGGTATTTGTGTTACATAGAATTGAAGGGTAACTCAGTTTCACCAAAAGACAGAACCTAGACTGAAGTGCTCCCGTGCTAATGTGACATTATTTCATCTGAATAAGACTCCACTGTGCATGTGCCTTCAAATTATAGTGTTTACAGAACATTCAACACGAGGAGTAAAAATGTTGCTGCCAAATAGGCCTGATTTCCCCTGATTATTGTTTGGAATAAAAGGGGCATTAAAAGGCTAGAGAAACAAGAAGGAAGGTGGAAGAGCAGATGGGATTTAGGACTTCAGATTTCATAGGGGTTGTGTGACAATAAAACCCCTCAAAACCCCAACAACTTCCAACCAAAGGTTCATGCAAAAATAAGCTGATGGAGAATGATGACTCTATGGGCAACTGTTCCATCATTCCAGGCAGAAGAAAGCTCCCAAGCAGGGTGAGCACACTGGTTGAACAGCCACCACCACTCAGAGTCAGGACTAGAACTTTCACTTGAAAACCATCCTGCCCATCATTCAAGAAAAGATGCCATTTGGAGGACACATTGAGGACCAGGCTGACAGTTATTGTTGGTTGCAAACACAGCCAGAAATGGATCCTTTCAACCTTAGCACCATTACTAAATAAAAGCAATCATAGCCACAAGGCAGCAGAACCTCTGCAACCTCCAAATAGAACCATGACATATCTCTCTATATTAGCCCAATAACATAATTGGAGGAAATAAGACCTTAGGGGAATATTCCACACACACAAGTACATCTGGACGTGGTTAAGGAGCACAGATACAACTTCAGACCTGAGGAGACAATGATTCCTTTTCATCTGACAGCTCCAGCTCTGGCAAGAGCCCAGATTGTGCTTGTTCTCCAGGATCTGAGGAGCACAGGAAGACATCCATCTGCACAGCAGGGACAGACAAGCTTGGGGCAGGTGAGGCACCCAGGAGGAGCCTGTTCTGCCCTGCCCAGCACCTAACACACACTGATGTGCAGCTTTGTCCATAAAGGGATCTCATTGTCAGTGTTACAGCTTCAGGATCCAGGAAATGTAAGGACCAGGGAGTGTGTCTATGTCTATATATGGTAATGCTAAAGAGCCAGAGGAGGAGAAAATAGCTTGTAATCTCCTGGTCCTTCACAGTTAGAGCTAAGCAGTGGGAGAAGAAAGGGAGAAAACAGTGGCAAGAAACCTCCCACCTGTGCTGAGCACAACCCCACAGGGAATTCCTCCTGCCCTTCTCATCTCTGTGCCCACAGCAACACACCCAAATCCAACATCTCCAGTCCCTACCACATCCTTCCTGGGCAAGGGTTGTTATAAGAGGAAATAATTCCCAAGGCTTACTTTAAATCCAACCACATCCTTCCTGGGCAAGGGTTGTTAAAAGAGGAAATAATTCCCAAGGTTTACTTTAAATCCAGGATGTGCTTTTTATCTCAGGTACCTTCCCGGGAGAGTCTCCTGCAAATCAGGAGGAGGAGTTGGGTGAAGAACCTCTGGGAGGGCAACTAAGGATACCCCACATGGATCTGGGAAGGGAACTTATATCCACCTGCCTCAGTCACCTTCTAACATTCACTTAATCACAATTACAACTTCCTTAATATTCACTTCATATCAAACACAAATTACACAGCAGAGGTTTAAAAAAATGGGCATAATTAGTGTTGAAAACTATTGGTTTTCCCAACAATAAATTATCTTCCCTAGACAGAAAGAGCAAACCAGTGTTTTAAGAACTCTACATAGATTAGGATTTCTTCCTAATATTCCATCTACCCTCCATCAGCTTACAGCCATGAAGTGGCTTTCTATCAAACACACCCTAAAGGAAGGATCTTCATGAGGAGAGACATGGTCCAAAATTCCAGGCCCCAGGATTGGGTCCTGATCCTCAAAGGTCACAGCAGCACATTAGGGGATTTACTTTGCACATATATATATATATATGAAAACACACAGACAAATCCCCACCACGACACACAACCCCCAGAGCCTGGATATCTGCAGTGGTCCCTGACCCTGGAGCAAGGGCTCTCTGTGCCCATGGCAGCACAGCTGAGCAAACTCAAAGAGCAGTAAGACATGGGCAGAATTTCCATATTCCACCCCCACCAGGACCTGACATGCTGCATTACCAACCTAACCCTATAAATCCAACTGACCCTGTGTTTGCCTATTTTTTTAGATATCAAACTGGCTAAAAAGGTCTGGAATTTGGTTTTTCCCTGGGCCACCTCCCATACACCTCATGTTTTATCTCCATACATATGTGGCCTTCCTTCCTCTCCCCACACCTCCTCCCTCCAGCTGCTGCAAACACTCCTGCTTGAGTTATTTGCCTTTTATGAATTACCTGCAGCACATTTCTGGTTCCTTTTTGTTGTTGGAGGTGTTATTTTCTACCCTGTACAAGGCAGGTGTTTTCAATATGCTTTCTAGCCAACAACATTATGCTTGTATTTATTGATAAAGTAAAATAAATCCATACAGCAAAAGCCACAGAGTTATATATACCACCATTCCTCAGGTTAAAAGATTGTGCTGCAGGAGCTTTTCAGCAGCTGCAATTTCCATTTCAGCACAGACCTGTGTGGCTAAGCTGAAGCACAATATTTTGCAGAGCAAATATCTGACAGGAAATCACTAGCAATCACCAAAAAAAGTACAATCCCTGCACCCCCACGCAAAAAAAAAAAAAAAAAAGAAAAAGAAAAAAAGAAGAGAGAGATAGGAAGGAAAGCAAAGCAGCGAAGGTACTACAGCTCCAATTCTGTGTAGGGCAGGAGGGGAAAAGCCCCAAGGACAAAGGCACTGAGCAGCACTGGGGTTTGGCACCCTGTGCTGGACCAGCAGCTGAGGACTGGGACAGTTGGACACTCCTGGAGGGACTACAGGAGACAGATCTAGGGGCTGGCCCTAAGGACAGTCATCCACAGCTACATACAGGTGGGTTGCTGGACAAAAAGAGCAGCTTTCAGAGCAAGGAACTGGGCTGAGCCCCAGCAGCTTGGGGCAGGCAGCAGACACTGCTGTCCCTTGGCTCCAGTGTCCCCAGGGGCTCTGGGCAGCACACAGGAGGGCACACAGTTTCCTTCACCCCATCCCTTCTTCTGTGTGAAACTGGGAGAACCACCATCTGTTCTGCTGTCCTACTTGAATCTGGACCAGAATCTCCTGCTCCCAAACCCTAATTCAGCTCTATGAGTCCACGAAACCTAAAGTTTTGCTGCTAAGTGATCCAGAATTCTGGCAGCAGTCTTTGAAATTCTTTGGGTCTCTCCCTATCTCCTGGTTAAATCTTTGCAGATAACAGTTTAAAGCACTTCATCTTGGTCACCTGCAGCATCTCCAAGCAGGAGCCAACAGTCCCTGCCTCAGGTCGAGGTTACACACCAAATGACTGAGGCTAAAGCTGCTTCTGCTGGTCCTTATCTCTCCCTCAACAGGGAGAGCAGAGGCGTTCAAAGCATTTGTAAGCCTTGGCAGACCTCCTTTCCAGTGGAATTTAATTCCCTTTAGGGATGCAGTGGCTGCCTGGAAAGCTCATTGCAGAGGTGAGAGGATACACAGACACCTCTCTAACCTCTGGGTGATCCTGAGTGATCCTCTCTTCCACCACCAAACCTCCTCCTGGCTGATCCTCTCTTCCCCTGAGAGCCAAAACCGAGGCCAGAACAACTGCAAATCTGCACAAACAACCTCCTGAACTGGAAAGAGCAAAGCTCTGATGCAGGCACCTTCCCATGGAAGAGACCTGGAGCCAAAGCACAGACCTTCTCCAGTGACACCACTGTCTTCCTGCAACTTCACTGGAAGTTTAACTGCTGCAAATTTGGGAATGATGTCCCTGGCTCAAAGTGAGATGTGTTAGCTGGGATCTCAAATTTGCTCACTCATTAAAATAAGACACAATAATTCACTCTACAGTGCTGAGCTCACATGAGTTTGGTGTCTGAGAGTAAATATTAAGTGAAGAAAGAGCTGCAAAAAAAGGCCTAAGAAGACAAAACTCTTTCCTGCCCAGGATACCATGGGTTCAGGAATTGGGGATAACTGACAAGATGCTCCTACCTCCATACAAGATGTGTGGGAGAGCATTTGAGGCAGGTCAGTGATGCCTGGACTCACACCACAGGACACAGCAGCAGTTTCCTTTGGGCTGGGGAAGGGGATGTAGGGGGACAAACCTGTTTGGGACAGCCAAGTATTTCCATTTCTCCCTGAAGATTGGGCTTGGAGGTGTTTGCCAAACCACTCTGAAATTACAGCTATTCTCCAGAGAGAAGTAAAGGTGAATCTCCCTCACTGAGCATCAGCTGGAGCCACTGCTCAGCCACTGCAGCTCAGGACTATTTACACCCTGTTGTAAACATGCCCTGAGGCTGCGATCTGTCAGCAGAGCACTCCTCACACTCCACACTGGCCTCAGTCCTCAATTCCAGAGGCACAAGGGTCTACTTGAGTATTCCTTGACAGTTTTCTTGCTTACATGTTGTATTCAAACCCATTTAGTCAGGAGCTGGCTAATATGACAGCTAATTCCCACTTATCCTACTGAAAAGATACAATTGAAAGGGATGTAACAATAAACCTAATGGCTAATGTGATTGCTATTGACCATTTGCCAGCTTAGCAAACGAATGGCCCAGGAGCTAAACGGGGGGAGGGAAACAGTGCCATACATTGCCAGTTGGGCTGAGCTGACTGCAGAGCTCACTTGGGAATCCACACAGAGCTGAACATCAGCGTGTTCTAAGCACAGTGAATCCTGGTTATTATCAGGTGCACATCTGCTCACTTTCACCTACCTTTTCGGCTGACTGGGCAGTGCCAAAAAATATTGGAATGAAGGCAAGCCATACTATACATGTAGTGTACATAGTGAATCCAATGGGTTTGGCTTCATTAAAATTCTCTGGGACCCCCCGAGTCTTGATGGCATACACAGTACACGTCACCATCAGCAGAATGCTATACCCCAAGGAACAAATGATTTGTAGATCCGTAATGTCACATTTGAGCACTCCTCTGGCTTGGTCGGGGTTCATAGTTTTCTGCTCATCATAATCTATGATGATGTTGGGTGGGTCAACTGCAAACCAAATAAAGACCCCCAGGAGCTGCACTGATATCAAGCTGGAGGTGATGGCCAGCTGTGACGTGGGGCTGATCAGCCTGGGCGCAGTCACTGACTTTTTGCCCTGCTCGAAGATGCGATAGATGCGGTTGGTTTTGGTCAGCAGAGCTGCGTAGCTGATGCACATCCCCAGCCCCAGGAAGATCCTGCGGAAGGAGCACACGGCCACGTCGGGCTTGGCGATCATCAGGAAGGTGATGATGTAGCAGAGGAAGATCCCGGTGAGCAGGACGTAGCTGAGCTCCCTCCCCGAGGCCCTGACGATGGGGGTGTCGTTGTACCTGATGAAGGTTGCCATGACGAAGATGGTGGCGATGATCCCCAGCATGGCCAAGAAGACTGGGATGACAGCCCAGGGGGAGTGCCACTCCAGCTTGATGATGGGGATGGAGCGACAGCCCGTGCGGTTCTCGTTGGGGCGCTCGTTGTAGGAGCAGAGCAGGCAAGTCACCTCGTCCGCCTGGTACTGGTAGCCGTCGCAGAGCTCGCAGTGCCAGCAGCAAGGCATCCCCTTCACCATCTTCTTCCTCTCCCCTGGCTTGCAGGGCAGGCTGCACACCGAGGGCGGCACCGAGCGCACGCCGCGGCCCCACTGCATCTCCTCGATCTGCAACACACGGGCAACACACACAGGCTCAGAGGCTGTTACTCACAGGATGCTGCCACCAAACTGAGCTGGGACAGGAGAAGCACAGAATGTTAAGGTGTTGGAATGGACCTTAGAGATCATCCAGTGCCAACCCCCTGCCCTGGGAAGAGACATCTCCTCACTAGATCAGGTTGCTCAAGGTTCATCCAGCCTGGATTGAACACCACCAGGGCTGGGGCAGCCACAGCCTCCCTGGGCAACCTGGGCCAGTGACTCACCACCCTTAGAGTAAAAAACTTTTTTCTAATATCTAACCTAAACTTTCCCTCCTTCAGTTTGCACCCATTACCCCTTGTCCTATCACTGCAGTTCCTAACAGAGTCCCTCTCTGGCTCCTTGTAGGCCCTTCAGATATTGAAAAGTTGCTCTAAGGGAAGGGCCTAGGGGGAACCTCAACAGAGAAAACCCAACTGGATAAACTGTATATGTGTCAGACTCCTGGAGAAGCACCAGGAACTGCACCAGAAGTGGTGTCTTCCCATGGGACCCTAATAAATGTCTGTATCACTACCTTCAGTTGTTGGTTTTTAGTAGTTAATTCTGGTGAAATGACACAGAACAACAGAGGGAAAACCTCTTGTTTAATGAGAATTACTAAAAACACTGCAATGCTTGAGGGAAGGCAAGACTTACACTGCCAAAACTGCTTTGGACAAAGCTTGGGGCATCCTACCCAGACCAGAACAGAGATCTCCCTTCCTGGAGCTGCTACTGATCAGATGAATATTTTATATGAGGTAGGAATGTGTCTTATGTAGGGCATGGGATCAGTGAGAATGTGGCCAGATCTGCAGTATGAGCCAAGTATGAAATGTGAAGGACAGAGAAAATGGTCATCGATGAGAAGTGCAATAATTAGATAATGTTTCGTTTCAAAGTGACATTCAGGTTTGAAATACCACAGGTGCTGCTGGGAATGCAAATGATAAATGATTCTAAGAAATACATGGAAAGTCTCACTTGTTCTGCACTCTGGAGGATCCTGAACTCCAAAGTACGTGACAAAGGCTCCTAAGTACTGTGGAAAATTAGACTCACAAATCACTTCAAAGTATGCCAAACTAAAGCTACTCACTAGTTTCCAAGAGCAAGGGAGGTTCAGCATTGGAGCCCCCTGGAATAATCCAGACTGGAACCACTGGGAAGGTCCTGACATTCCCAGCCCCAGTTACCACCACACTTACTCAGCAGCTTGTCAGTGGCTCCAACAGCTGCTCTGTGTATGTGTGGCTTTCCCAAGCATAAAACCTGTTTCTCCTGGGGCAGATGTGAATAGTGTTATTAAAACCAAAATTTAGGCTGTTTTTCTTTAGGTCACTTAAAGTCTGCCAAGCTCCACTATCCCTACAAGGAAAAAAAATTCTGAGTCTCTCCAATCATCTGCCTTGATTATCCATAAAGGCTCAAGTTTGCAAGTCTTAAATTGAAGCATTAAGTTGCTCTTTCCTCATTTAACTCAAAATTGATCCTATATCATGTTCGTTCCATACATGTAAAAAAACCCAACCCTGAAGGCACACACTGCCCAAACACAGTGGTACCATGAGTCTCTGCTTGAAAGCTATCAAAATAACCCCTCAACAACAGATATTCCAGAGGTCTGCACTGCCTGGGAAACTTCATTAACCTCCAGCCCTTTGGAAAAGAGGAAAGATCCATGATCCCT
>NW_008687643.1:68751-76957 GCF_000695815.1 Acanthisitta chloris | reverse complement strand
CGTGTCGGTGCGGGACTCCGGAGCGCTTAACCTGCCGGCGTCTTAAACGGGATGGAAGCTTTCCTAGTCATTTTAATTGTGCTGCTTTCCTAGTCATTTTAATTAGCGTCATTATTGTAATGATTCTGCTGAAGTGGTCTGATTGCCCACCTGCCTTCTTTCATAGTTTCACAGCCCTTATAAGTCTTTGAGACGTTTCAGAATGGGATGTGCTGTACAGCATCTGCAGTACTTATTCCGTGTGTGTGTGTGTATTTGAGCTTGTTCGGTGGTGAAATCTCCACAGGCTCAAATTGCTTCAAAGACTGAAAGTGATACATCACAGACCTTACTTTCTTGCATAAAGTAGTGTTCCTATGTGGTACTTACCTTGGTCGTCTCCATTTGGAGAGCGGCAGCATCGTACTTCAGAGATAACTGCAGTTTGAGTCACAGGTGTGTAGACACCTAGTGGGGAGAAGAGTCGGTCTCTGAGCAAATTTCCCCTTCAGTTCTCATTATTGCAGTGACTCCTTGAGCATGTTAGTCTGCTTTTCTATCTGTGAAGCTCATACTGCAGAGGAAGAGAAGTTTGTGTTAGGCGCTGTTTCTCTAGGGATTTTTGGAGTAAGTGTGAGATGGATGGCAGTACAGGGAGATATGGTTATTAGATGTGCTAATGTAAAGGTGGAGAAGATCTTCGCTGTCTTGTGCAGAGGTGCTGTATCAGTAACACACGCGCACCCCTCTGGCTGGGCTGCTATTAACATGGATGTGCAGAGTTGAAGTTCGTGTTCTCAGTTACCAAAGGAATGCTAGCTTGTGTGGAAGGAAATGCTTGGGTACCAGTGGAGTGGCAGCCAGACATCTTTTTTAATAGGGGAAGAAGGGGAGAGTGGATGAGCAGTTTTCATGTCCCACTTCCTTTGCCACTTAAATGTGCTGGAATATCTTGCATCCTTCTGTTGAATTTTAAAATATATACCCATTGAAATGTCTAACATTAGCCATTCTGCCCAGAGACCAGAATTCTGCCTGAACTTAGGAATCTTTCATTGGGATCAAGCTCTTAGAGAGTAAATAAAAAACAAATGAGCGTTTGATTCTCTTACAATACTTCTTCCTCCTTTTCCATTCCACCAGCCAAATGGAAATCCAGTAATACATCATCTCAAATATAACAATGTTTCTTCCCTGAAGTGTTTGGTTTGGTTTTTTTTCCTCTACTTAAGATGGACTCCAAGCTATTTATTTTAGGACTAGTCAGCTTAAGTCAGTTTGAGTCAAAATGCCTGAGTGCAGTGGCCATGTAACTTCACTTGGAGCAAAGTGAGTTTGTTTATATGGAATCTTGGCAGAACAGTAAGTAAAGAACTGTCTAAGAGGGCTCTTTGGATATGCTGCAGTGTTACTTGAGCTGGTGTGGAAAACTGCTGTTTGTCCCTGTGTTAGCTCTGTCTGTAAGCTTCTTGAAGTCTGAGTCTTTGTTCATCCCTAAACCTTACACATGGTTGTGATAGAAAAAAAGGCATAAATCCAGGAAATTCAGAATGGCTCACCCACAAGAGTGTCCCCAGCTACACAAGTGGCAGATCAGTCAGGAGTTCAGATGCTGGGCTCCCTGGGCTGAGAGCAGTGCTGATGAGTGAGTATGAGCAGGTACTGCAGTTCTGGGCCCCAGGGAAACTGGATTTAGGGAAACTTTGCTGCCATAGCTGCATTGAGTTGTTCTAACATGCAAGTAAACAGGACTTTTTGTCCTATCTGATTTGGGTTTTGAGTTTTTAAACTATGCTTTAAAACTGTCATAAGCAGTTTTTATCTTACTACAACATTTCCAGTTCTGTATTTTCAGATGATGCATAAAAGACACAAGTACTCATTTAAAATATATGGCCATAAAGTTGCTATGATACATTTGATAATAAAAGATCAGAGGAGTAGGTCAAGTGAGTCAAATTATGCAGTGTTTAGAAGACTTACTTCGTTGACTGCCAAAACGCCCATAGGCAGTAGGGGTGAAATAAGTAGTTGTAGCAGAGCACTTGTTGAGCCTTTCTTGAAAAGAAAATAAATATTTCAGAATATTTAAAGTAGTCACAGTGGTAATTTTCTAGCAGGTTTTGCTGTGTGCATAGCTCGTTTTGATTGGAAATGTTTCTATTAGTTAAAACACTTAGATGTAAAGTGTCTAAGTGTGTTTTGTTTGCTTGCTACATGAAATGGGAGGAACATATGCTCTTGAAAAGGCTTCTCTGATATTTCATTGATCCTTTGATACTTGCGCTTTCTCCCTAGTTCTTTAGAGTGGGCTTTTCTCCAGTAGAAGGGACGAAACAAAATATCAGTGAAGCTCTATTTGTGTTAATTGCAAAGTCTGTGATGTTTGGTAGCATAAGCTAAGCAGCATAGTTTGGTTTTTCAGAAGTGGCTGCAGAAATTTCTCATTAAAATTTTTGGTGGGAGCTGGATGCCTAATACACGTGGATAGATTTGCAAGTTATTAAAATAAAAAGGTTGTGTTCAGGCTTTTCAAAATGGGAAGTCTAATTCAGGCTCAGATAATTCTTTCCTACAGCTAAAACTGGTTGCAAGGGATGATAAGGAAGTTCTTCAAGAACTTAACAAGATTTTCTTCTGTGTTCTTTTGCAAGAGGTGTTGTGCAATATGCTGGGGGAATCTGATGGACCAAAGAGGAGCCACATAAAAATTAGGGATCAGGTTCATTCACTGGCAAGGGAAGCCCATATACATTCCTATAAACACTTCTTAGCTTGTCAGTTAGTCATGTTTCAAAGGACTTGATGACTGAGACATTAGAAAAAATGGTGTGGAAAAGAGCTGTCAGATGTTCCCTGTTCCAGCCCTGTCTGCTGGTGTCCCTTTACAATGTAAAAGGGAGTGTTTCTCCAAAAAAAAATAAACATTCTGTACACTGAGTGCATAGAACACAGTCAATATTTTACCTGCTGTTGTTACACAGCTCCCTTGGGTCTTTTTTTCGGATGTATTTTAAGAGTTTCTGTGCAACTCTGAGTAGTTTGCACTCTTTGGCTTCCAGTGGGCTTGGTTTTTTTAAGCAAATTAGAAAGAGTAGCAGTTGAAATAATGTTTAGCAAGCTTTCACTGTTCTATATGTCTTTAAGCAACTGTTTTCTAAAGAGATTAATTTTTTTTCAGTTATATTTTTTCTTTTTATTTTATGGTTGGGCAACCTTGAGCCAAATGTTCAGGCCTGTGTTCTCTTGCCTTTAGCGTAATTTAAGCATACACCCTGATACTTTACTCCTGCTGGGGCAGCTTAGGTGGTCTGGGTGTGCCTGTTTCAGTTGCTGATTGTTTTTCTAATATTATACCATAAACACATTAAAAAAACATCTGGGGAAGCCCCTCTTAAAAAAAAAAAGAAAGATGGTACTCATAAAGTGAAAGCATTTTGGACTTACTGGTTCTCCTGCAGATTATGAAACAACCCCTTTGTCCAAAAGGTTTTTAAAATATATGCTTTATGGTTGCCCATCCTCACCCTTGCCATAACCAGGAGGAGATTGAATCCCCCTGTGGTCAATGCTACTTACAATGAGCTCCTCCTCTGTCCTGGCAGATGTTTTCTGGAGAAGAGCTGTGTCTGTCTGTCTTCAGGGAGATAATTTATAAAATCTTGCTTCCAGTTAGATATTGCACTACAGAGATAGCTTCAGGGCTCAACCCTCTCACCCTTGGACTTCAGTAGCCATAAGACACAGAGAAGGAAGCATGCCTCATACTGGAGGGGTGCAAATTTGGTTCAAGTAATTTGACAGAAATCCTTCATAAAAATGCAAACATTAGCTGTCAGATTTTTTTTGTAAGGTCGCTTTATTTTATTGTTACATAAGACTCTTTTGCGGAGGACAATCTTTTCCAGGGCTGCAGAAAGCTTAAGTCATAAATGGAATCCCAAGCTCACAATCATCAAGAGAATGTGAAATGATTGAATCAGTTTTCTCTTCTCTTTCCAGGAAAAGCATGTGTGTAGAGTTTGGTGGGAGAACATTTAAGGTACGTGGGCAATCTGTGGCAAATTCATCTGAGGAAGGTGTGACTGGCTGCAAGAGTTGGCTGAACTTGTATATGGAGACACAGAAGTGCCAGCAAACCCAGCAAAGGAACTAATTGGAAGAATATTGCTAGACATAGAAGAAGTGGAACACTTACTTCTGCAACAGTCATTGACTCAGAATAAAAACATCAGTAAAAACATCAGCAGTGAAATGACAGATCTTGGTGCTTTTTGATTCTCTGGTGGATTTTATTACTTAAGAGACTTTTTCATTATTCCATTGAATACATCTTGAATTTCTCTGTACATAAAAATATAACTGGACAATTGCATTTTGAGACTGTTTAATAACACTTTTGAATGTTAAATCGTTTGCCAAGATGAGTGCTGAGGGATATCAATATAGAGCGTTATATGACTACAAAAAAGAGCGAGAAGAAGACATTGACTTGCACTTAGGAGATATATTAACTGTGAATAAAGGTACCTTACTAGCACTTGGATTCAGTGAAGGGGAAGAAGCAAAGCCTGATGAAATCGGTTGGTTAAATGGCTTTAATGAAACCACAGGGGAGAGAGGGGATTTCCCAGGAACTTATGTAGAGTACATTGGAAGAAAGAAAATATCTCCCCCAACTCCGAAGCCTCGTCCTCCTCGTCCTCTTCCTGTAGCACCAAGTCCTGCAAAAGCTGAAGCAGAGAGTGAACAGCAAGGTTAGTATTGTTCTCAGAAAGTGTGTTCCCCCCATGTTTTTGCATATTTTTGTTTCGTAGACTTGTCTGACTCTACATTGATGTGTGTAACACCTGCTGATCAACTTTTTTAGTGCATGGCTCATTTCAGTCAACTAAGAATTTTTTGTACTCTTAATATGTAGCTCACACACTTGATAGTTTCATGTGCTTTGTCTCAGCCACCACAGAGACCAATAACTTACTGTGAAGTACATCTCAGAGGGTGGAAAGTATGCTTATAATTCACCACTGTAAAGACTTAAATGGAAAGTGAACTGGTTAGCATTTATTTTAGGTTTCTGAGAAGCTGGTGGAAGTGTTTCCTTCTGTGGTTCATCAGACTCACTATTGAGAAACTTCTCTGTCAATCTGACAGTATGCACTCTGAAATAAAACAGCAGGTTCCTATCGCAAATGTCTTGCTAACAGCAAAAAATGTGTTCTTGTCATGGAGGTTTACCTGTGGCATTAAAGGTAAGAATGCATAAAACTGAGCAATGAAATGATCATAAAGAGAAATTCAGATTTAACCTTTTTGGGGGGAGTATGGATTGCAGTAGAAAGAAAGCACTTATATAAAAATTACATGTATTTCCTATGTTTAACCTAAGTTGCTTTCTAACCTACATTTGCAACGGTATGTTAGACAGAACTCAGAATTTGATCAGGACTCTTCTGTTTATAGGAGAAAAAGATATTCTCTTTTGCAGCTGGAAAAACTTTTGGATAAAAAGACCCAAAACAAACAAAAGCACCCTTCCTCCAAGTGATTTTGTCTTCTTTACCTACTGACATTCAAATAGTTGGGGTTTACATACCAATAAGCCAAGTCCATCTTAGGATAGGCTTTACATTGGTCTTTCACTTTTGAGAAGTCTAGAGTGGCTTCTGTTGCTTCAACTTCTAACACTTCTTAAATTCTCAGTGTTTCCAGTTGTAAGAAATGCAAGTTGTAGTATGTGATCCTGGTTTTCACAGTGACACCTTACTAGTGAATAGTATCATCACCCCCTGCCTCCAAAGAAATGTTTGCAGCATCACTCGCAAAGTTGTGGTATCGGTTTATCAGCTTCCATCCCACTGTGCATAATCTAAGTTTATGTTCAGCTGTGCTGATAATCAGTGAAGATAAGAACAGAAATGTAGAAAATTGTATGTGGCAATCAACTGGAAAGTTAGCAGAAGCATTTCTAGGTTGGTGGGGGCTTACTAAAGAGTGAATCTGAAGTGGTTTTTATAGCAATGTTCTTAAGCACTCAAGCATTGCTTGCAGGTGTGTACTGGCTAGGTGTACATCATGGTTAGAATGAGGGTGAGGTCAGATGAGGGTGTAGTGTCAGTTTAGGTTAAACTGTCCCTATCTCTTAAGTCCTTGAACTCACAACCTCCAGTCATTAGAGTCTCACAGTTTATCTTCCATTAGATTAGTTCTGAAGATGGGGCATTTGCTTTTGAAAGAAAATATTATCATTAATTTGATCTTTCCTTCTATTGGATGCATGTCCTGATTAGGTAACACTGACTTTTTCTTAGCCCACCTGTGGAGATAGTTGTCACCATCATTTCTAACTGCAGAGTAAACATGGCTCTTTGGACACACACCTCAAGGCTGATAGGTCACTTTGTGCAGCAGAGAATGAAAAGAAAACCTCATCCTTTACATGCACATGCTGTTGAAGTAAGCAGCATCCCAGGCTTTGATGTGTTTATTGCTTTAAAAAGTAGAGCTTTGTAACTTCTTTGATTTCTGTACTCATGGTTGTTGGATGCTTCTGTTCACAGCTCTATGCTGTGAGCTGGCCATGGCACTGTGCTGGGAGGTCCTGGTGTTGTCTTACTGTTTCCACGCCTGCCCCAACACTGTTTGTAACAGACATTTTTGGGAGTTTCAGCTGCTGGTAGTTACTTTGGGAAGCCCTGCTGCAGACCTTGAGGGCTCTCTTTATATGCAGGCTTCTCTTTCTCCTTGAGATGAGGCATTGCCCCAAGCCTTCATGCATAGATCACTCCTATGTGAGGTTTATTGCCTTTAGACAGAGAACTATTTACATACAATGTGATTATTTTTAATACCTTGGGACTGTAGGAATTGAAAACAGGAAAATATTCTAGTTTAACTGGGAATCTTCATCTCAAAGTCTGCGCACATAATCCAGCTGTGCTCCAAAGTGTTTAAGAATCAGCTTGCAATCCAACCTTGGGGTTTTTTTCTGATTAAAAAAAATAAGCAAAGTTCCTATAACTCCTTTTGAATTAAAGATTTTAAGCTTCATCTAAGAGGCTAGGCACCTTCATAATGCCCTAAGATCAGGGATTAGATCCCCCTGAACAGCATTAGGGTCAACACTGAAATTTGAACTCCAAATAGGGCAAGAGCTATTTGGAGTTCAGGTTTAATTACTTCTAAAATAATGTATGTTTGCTTAAAAGAAATTGGGAAAAGTAGTAATGAGTAGTCTCTTTACAGATGTTTTTACTGTAGGGAACTCAGGCAGAGAATGCTTTGAATCTTAGAAGCAAATTTGGGAAATGTACTGAAAGAATATTGTAAAAAACAGAATGAAGGTAAAATTTTTGTTAGCAGAATTGCTTCAAATATGATACCTATGGTGAAAACAGAGGTGCAGGCAGAAATACAGTTCAGATAAACAATACTTTAGCAATGTATGTTTGATGTGCACATTGCTTCACTATTTTTGTGTATATTATTTGGGGCAGGGAACAGCACAGTTAATATTGTCCAGCAGCCAATGTAATGGGCCGTGGGCCAAAAGATTCTTCCCAGGATGATGCTTCTCTCTGCGCCCTTAGAGTGTATTTCAAATAAATTAATGTGTAGTCTGAAACTTGCTTGACCAAATACAGTCAAGTTTACATTTTCACTACTTGATGAATTGAAAGTGGTGTGGATTAAAATGACAAATTAATGGGTAACTGGATGCAGACTTCTTAAACATACCTCAATTATTTGTAACCCATATACTTGTTTAAATCTGTGAAGAGTCTGTTCTGTGTGTGCTCCTGTTGTGTAGATGTTGAATAAGAGTATAAGAAACTTAACTTGAGATTTTAAAGAATATTTATGCATAATCATAGGAGTTTCTTTAATTTTACCATATAACTAGATTTATTTTTAAAAGAAAATACTTTTACTACTCTTTTATACTTATTCATTCTGAATGTTTTTGCCCTAGCCTTTTTAAGCTTGATCACTTGCTCATCCATGTCCAGATTGTTTTGTATTAGATCTAGTTGGCAGTATTTAGACACAATTGTATTGTCATACAAAAAGTAACCAGATTTTGCAGTCAGTGAAGCTAGTAACAGGCAGAACTGCCCACCAGGTCCATTCCTTACACAATTAGTCTTACTTATAAATAGAGAACTTTGCAAATATTAAAAGCCAATCTGAAAACAAAAAAACTCCTTACCTGTTGATGGTCTCAAAT
>NW_008687643.1:58101-68609 GCF_000695815.1 Acanthisitta chloris | reverse complement strand
TTCCCTAACCTTTGTCAATAAAGAACTAGTTTTAGTCTGAGTTTATGAGTTTTTTCTTATTTGTCATTGCACCTGAAAAGATAAAAAAATAAAGGAGGTACAAAAGCCCCAAGAAGTCTCTGGCACCTTTCAGTTTCAGGCTTGGTGCATGTCAGAGCTATGGCAAAGCAGATTTAATTCCTCTTGCTGGAACTGGCCCAACCTGTCTTCTGCCTAGATTTCTTCTCCACCCAGCAAGGGTGCCTGGCTGCTACTGGAGGGAGACACAACATAGGGTCATCTTTATGCCTTCCACTAGACATTTGAAGTTTATGTGAAGCGATAAAAATTTTACATGGACTTTTTTTGTGTGGGTTATTTTTTTCTTTGCAATGCTTTCTTTTTTTGAATTGAAGCACATTGGGCTAGTTCCTCTCGCTTAACTCCGCTTTGCCCAGCTCTTTGCAAATGAAAAGTGCATAAGCTGTACGAAGTCCAGTTATGCTTTTGAACTTTGATTCATCTCGTAATACATTTAGAGCTGACTCTTATAGCACTGTTTCTCTACCTGGTTTATGAAGGTTGATCTTAAGCAGACTTTGGAGCATAGAGCTTTGATTGATGGACAGAAATACTTTCAGATTTAACTTGGAATCGTAACTTCTCACTTTGAAATGAAGATCAGATTGCAGAAAGGCAGACTAGAACTTTATATGAATAATTTGTCAGTTTTGATGTTTTGGAGCTCTCTGCAACTTCCTGTGTAACTTAACAGGGTTGTTTATGTTGACACTTTGTACCATTTCAGTTGGTTTTGAGCCTAAAAATAATCTGAAGCTCTTCCTTCTTGTGATGAACCTATGAAATAGATTTCTTCTTTAAAACAAAAAATCCCCAAACTTTCTTTTGCTTTTCTCCTAGAGCAGATACAGATCAGCAAATTAAACAAAGATAGTGACACAGAACATTTGGAAACTCTTTCCTTTCAGCAACCAGGTTATGCAATATCTGACAAAGATCCAAACTGACAGAGGGCATAAAACCGTTTGTGCATGCTTTAACTGAATGTGGTGTAGGACTTGTTACTTTAATTTTGCTATAAAAGCCAGTGGAGCAATTCCATTTCTGAAAATTATTTGCATTTGTATAGTGGGGTACATAGGAGCAAGTGGAATGTGACGAACCTGGAGCCTCCGTTGGGAAGAAAATAGTCATCGTCTCTCCTGATTTAGGCAAATGGAAAAAGGAAATTATGGGGTGAAGCAATGAATCACTATCTCATGGCAAATCCAAATGGTAAATGTTATTTGCCATTCAAGCCAGAATCCTTGGATTCATTCTTTTTAGAACCAGTTTGAGCATAAGCCTTTGCCCTGCTGCAGTTGTCAGAACTGCCTTGCAGTCATGAATTTACATGTTGGTTGATTTTGACATGTGCTGAGAGTCGGGGTGAGTGCCTTCCATAGTGCCTTCCTGGCTACTTGTGGTGGCATTTCTAGGCAAATTTGTAGTGGCTGCACCTGAAAACAGAGTTCTTGCCACCTGGTTTATCACTGATGATAACAAGGTTTTTTGCAAGCCACAGTAAAGTGAGAGAGAGAATTTTTTCACAGTGATTTTTCACGGATTTTTTCAGGGTGATGGTAGCTAAAACCACCTTTGTAAGCATCACGGGAAGCACGAGGATAGGCTTGCAAGTCCCAATACAAATTGGATTCGAACAGTGGCCCTGGGCAAGTCCATGGTTGATTCGTGGCCCCACCTGGTGGTACAGGAGGAAGGAAGCAAAGGGGAGGAAGGACCTGCAAACCAGTGTTGTGTTTCAATCATCACACGACAAGAACAGAAGTGAGAAGGAGTGCTTTTTGAAAAGAATAATTTACCGATTGATATTTCTGGGAAAAATATATCACTTGGGGCACACAGAATCGGCTTTTGATCCCCAAAAGTGACCTGGAAAGGCTTGTGTGGTTGAAATGCATCTTTTTTCCCCAACAGCATTAATTAGTCTAAAAAAATTAGTGCTTTTGCTACACGTTTTGCTTTAAGAAACTGAAAGAATAAGAAAATCCTGATGCTATAAGAAATACTTGTCTGTTTTGTATCCTGGTGATTTTAATATGCCTTTCTATAGTTATAACAGTGGCATTATGTTGGGTGACTCTACTTACCTTTCTTTAGCCTTCTTTAATACTGGTTCAATCTGTTAATACCTCCTGTTGACATGAAAGCTCCTGGGGCAGGTGTAAAGCGCCTCAAAGGTGAAGTAGCCTGTTCCTCTCCATTGGAATCATCTTGATCTGTTCCTGTAGCTGTGATCCAGGAACATTTGAAAAAAAACAACCCACTGGTTAGCAAATAGTTCTTACTTTGCCTTGCCCATGATAACATCAGTTTGTGAGTTTCAGCAATACATGATATGAAGTGTTTGCCAAGAATGGATCATTCAGCACCCCAAGCAAATAACCATGCCCACTTAATAAGTTGTGTGATGCCGTATATGCTTCCAGATTTTTTTGTGTGAAAGAACACAGGTCTGTAACTGCAGCTGGTTGTGCAGTCTCTCACAGCTGCGTCTTGCTCCCCATGATGAACATCCATGAAATCAATCTGAAGGCTAGAATACAAAGAGCTGCTTTATTTTCATAGCTAAGAATGACAAAGGGAATTACAGGATATTAAAGACATACTTATTTTAACTGGAGAAGGATTTTAAGTCCTGAGAATTGGACTGGGGAGAATCTAAGTACTTACGAGAACTTACAGGGAATTTCTGGTTGGAAAAAACCCAACAATAACTGTGGTTAATAGTTGCTGACTTTTGTTCATGCTTTCAGTAAAATATATGTCTAAAATATGCCCATTCCTACTTTGTGGTGGGTTCATTAATAGAAGAGTTGTGTTGGTTTTTTGGGGGATTTGTTTGTTGGGGTTTTTTTCTCTTTGTTGTAGCAATGCCTGCAGCCTTGGACATTGCCTGAAGTCTGTTTTTTTAGGGTGTTAGCAGGTGTAACTTTCTGTATTAACTTAACTGCTTTTTGTTCAGTCATTTGTGAATGCTGTTTGCAGTAGTTCACAAGAATAGCACCCAAATACTGTTCTTCATTTCCACATGTTGATCCACTTAATAAAACAGTTTGCATATAAAACAGCATTAAAAACTAATATTTTAAGCTCACAACTTTTCAGGTAATGAGGTTCTACAACCAAGATCCTCAGGACAGTGTTTCAAAAACACACTATGGCCCTAAGCCAGGGAAAGTTGTAATTGCCTATGGTTCTTAGACTTTAAAAATAGCTTTTAAAACTATTTTGTACTTAAAAACTCCTGTGTAAACTAGGACATGAATGATGGAAAAGGTCTTTAACAGTTCACTTAGCTGTCAGAAAATTTACTCATATAACCCACTAGGTCTATTTGTATATGGTTATCATTTGCTGTGTGAGAACATTTCCCAGAGGTTAATGTCTGGCATAAGTGTCTTCACTGGAGATTGTGGATGTTAAGGGCAAGAAATGACATCTACTTTGGTAGATCTGAACATACCAATTTCCATCTGTTCTGGAAAGTCACTTGGTAGTGTCTGGGATGGGAAGATGCTCGTGCAGAAGGGAGACTTGTTGCATTTACTCTGTGTCCATTCAGCTTCCAGAAGCTCTTGAGTAGCTATTGTATTTTTCAGTAAATAGGCAAGGCATAAACAAGGTTGATTTTTCTCTGTGATTTCTCTGCGGTTTTTGTTTGCTTGGGGTTTTTTTAGTTTCTTCATGTTGGAAAACCAGTTAATTCTGCTTTCTTTGCAAGTTTTGATGTTTCCTTCTAAAACACTTAAAAATGTAAAGATACTGGCCAAAAGCCAAACTATTATTTCCACTCAAGCACATTAGATTGGTGTAATTCAAGGTGTCTCTACCTAGGTCTTTCTCCCCTGTGGCATTAGATTTATTGCATGCGGCATGTCTGAGCATTCCCATACCATAGACTCCTGCTCATCAGCTGGGAAGGAAGGAAGAGTAGCACAGCCTGAAGTCTGTAGTCTGAGGAGGGACTGCGCCTCCCAGGAGGTAGTTTTATGTCTTGTTTACAGGTATGACAGTGAAATTTATTTGTTGGGGTGAGGAGAGAAAATTTTAGTGCCATCGCCTATTTCATCCTAGGTCTCTTCATCCTACTTGGACAAGATTGGTAGGTAGCAGATAAACATGAAGGATTATTCTTGGCGAATAAATTTTTGAACGGCATCAGACACTGCAGATCCATGTTTCAAAACACGTTATGGCTTCTCCTGTCTCAAAGGGAAGGCTTTTAGTTTTTGAGGCTCCATTTTCATTTCCAAGCCCTCTTCCGAAGCTGTGTTTGGCTGGAGGTAGATGAAAGCACTTAAATTAGGGAATTAATGAAAGAAACCACTAATTACATGCAATGATAGATAAGGTGGCACATCTGTGTCTAGTTTCATTATCTTTCTATCCAGGAACATTCCAGAAATAAGCAGTTAAGGGGAAAGATTTGCAGTCCTTTTCCTACTTGCACATGTTGTTCAACCCTGTGACCACACATTCCTGTCCTCTTCTGCTAATTTGCAGTTTTTCATGTGCTGCATGTGGATGGAGATGTGAAAATGTCTGTTGTGTTTATGACCTTATCCTTGAATTATCTCCTTGCCAAGACACGCTGCTTGGCACAGGTGAGGGGTGACAGAGGCCATAGCAAATCCCTCCATCATTTCCTGCTTTCCTCCTAGTTGACTGGCACATGCTTGCGAGGCATCTGCCCTGCCATGGTCTGCAAAGAGCTGTGATGTGCTAGGACACCGTAGGGTGCAAGGAGGTGTGATCTGCTCCCTTGGTCTTCCTTTCTCTGCTGATGCATGTAAGGGGTTGATGCCCTTTGAGAGCTTCTTCTGAAAAAGAACTCTCTTGGTTTACCAGGCTTTGTGCCTCTTACTGTAATGCAGTCTTTCATTTTTCATTTGATAGTCATTGCAGTGCTTCAAATATAGCCTTTCCCTTGAGACAAACGTCAGAAAATGTCATCCCTTGACATTTTGAAGCAAGCTATTTGGGGTACTTTGTAGTCAAATCTATACAGATGTTTGAGTACAATTTAGAATATATTCTTGCCAGTCCAAATCTGCTCCATTGTTCTCAAGCCAGAAAAGTGTAGCTAGTCAGTGGCCTAGATTAGCAAATTTCTTACAAAGATTTATGAGTCCTTTTGTTCCAGTACAAGCCAGTTCTGAGAATAAACCGGGGTTTTTTTAGTGATCCTTGCAATCTAGCCTGGTCAATAGATAAAATTTTAAGGAACACATAGTCAAAACAGCAAGCAGCAAAAACTTAATCTGAAATATCTGAAACTGAAGGACCTCTGTTCACCTAGTGAAGGATTCTCAAGGGCACAGAGGGATGAATGTTTGAATTCTCTTTGCTGTGTGTATATTTTATTACCATTGGTTGAAAGATTAACATTCATTCCCCACCACTTTCATGTTGTTTTAACTTCCTCTTGGGTGAAACTTAGTGCTGACAGCTCCAAAACCTTTCTGGTAGCCTGTGTAAGCTGCAGCCCCCTACATGACATGAGAAATTTTTACAATCCCATTATTATCAGGACAGTTTATGGGTGTTACGTTAAATCACTGGTTGAACAATGCTTACTACAGAGCAAGTAGGCATAAAGTCTTGCTTCTTTGGAGTTGCCTTCTGGCTTTTGGGAGAATTCTGAGTGTCTTCTAGAGAAACATTTGGTGTAGTGCTGATTGTTGCTTTGGACTGCTTTTATAGTGATAGTTCAAAATCTCTTCTATCCTTGATGTTAAAACTTGCACTGAAAAGGATAGTGGGCTGTAAGCGCCTTCCCCGGTGATTTAAGGTGCAGGACTGAGTTGCATGTACAGTTTAGCAAAAAAGGGGAAGACAGTTACCAACTGTTAGGCTTTTTCTCCAGATGTTTCCTCTAAGACAAATATCTATGGTTATGACACAGTAAGAACACACCAATAAGATGAGAATGGTTGTTTTGTTGATTTTTTGGCTTTTCATTGTCTGTTTGATCTAAATAGCCGGTCAATCAAATGCTGTGGTAAATTGTCTGGCAGTTTAGATGGAACATGCCCATGCTTGCTAATGTGAGCTGCTCTCTTCTAGAAGGAGTATTAAAATGCTTTATTCAAAATCCTTTTGGATGCAAACTAAAAAATAAAATTATTTTAAAGTCCTGATGCTCTTGAAAATATTATACATGGTTAGGGTATTTTTTGTTTGCTTGAAGGACTTGTTCATACAAGAAGCAGCAGGTTATAGTCTGCTTTCCCATTTTGACTTCAGAAGGAACAGGATCAGACCTATAGTCAACATTTTGCAGCACTGGGACAAATCTCACAGTGCTTACTCTTGTTTCTATCAGGCAGATTTCATGTTGTCTCTAAGGTTTGGGGAACAAATCTTAGCTCTGTTTTGAAGAGGTTCCAGAATACCAGATTGCATAGAATATAAATGCGTGTGAAATGCTACACAATAAACACTGATATAAGGATCAGTGTCTGACTGTCCTTTCATGGATTTTGAAGGCACAGAAGGGAATACTGTTCTGATCCTCTCTTCTGAGGTCCTGGCCTAATGCAGGGCATGTAATTTCACTCTGAAATTCCTGTTTTGAGCTCATAACTGCTATATAAATTTGAAGCATTCTACTAATTAGTCCAAACTCCTTCCATCTACCTACTTAATGTAGATGACTTAACTTTTTATCCTTCTTATGTCCATTATATGGTACAAATCACAAATTTAGCAGTAAAAATGTTTTCATTTGGGGGACTCACACACATTTAATTCTATTTGGGGGTGACAGTATAGAGATTATTTTCACCTATTTATTTTCTTCCCTTGTATTCAGAACTCTTTACTGATACATGTGAAAAATGTACTCTCTGCTGCTAGGTGCTTTGGCAGGGCTGGTTTTTGTCACTAGGGTTGCTTGTTTGGGTAACTAGTGTGATGGTAGTGAGGGTTTCTTATAGTTGAGGAAGTGATAGGGTGGCAGTTTTGGATATATATTTTGTTATTGTAAGAAATTATTACATTTACAATAAATAGAGAGTTCTGTTACCTTGATGTATTTGCATATATACAGTGAATTACACACTGCAGTAAGAAAACATTGTACAGATAAGTACAACTTCTTTCAGTGTATGCCATCTGATACAGTTTTAATTACATAGTTGTCTGACCCCTTTTCCTCTTATTCTTGCTTTCTACATTGTCAAGGTTTTCACTGTATTAAAATTGCTTCATTCAGGTTCTTTGGGTTTTGGTCTTAAGCCACCTTTCCTCCACAACCTTCAGGTTCTAGTTTGAAACAGGTTTCTTCGTTGATGCTTCTGCTTTTTCCAGTGATGTGACTGATATCAGTTTCATAGGACTTCATAAACACAGATAATAAGTCATCTTCAGGACACTGTTGTGAGCAAAGGCGCTGTCACAATTCCTGTAAGGAATGAGGTAGACCAAATAGACAATTAAAACTGCTTTAAGATAGTTAAAGATTAATCTCTTTGTCATAGGGAGGTCATGTGGAAAAACACTTCAAAAACCTGAATCTGGGCGCTAACTATTAACGTAAAGAACTCCACTTAAATTCTATTAAGAAACTAAAACCAGGAACCAGAACTGCATTAGGTTTGACACTGTAAGGCTGTATTTGTCACAGGGAGCGTGTACCATCTGCTCACTCCATGTCTGGCTTCAGTTGCTGAGTACTGAATGTCCGAGACAATTCCTTGCAGAACAAATCTTCCTGGCGTACCTCTGCCTGCATCATCTTAGCTTCACCAGCTGGAATCCAAATACAAGCATCAAAATAAAAAGAATTGCTAGAATGTGAGCACACAGAATCAACAAATGTCTTGGCTCACTTCCCTCCTGATTCTGTGAATCCAAAGTTTCAAGTTCTCAGTACTTAGTTGTACATGCAAAGTGTCTTGCAATAGAACGCACATTTCAGTGTTTAAGTACCTTTTGCTTTAGGTTTTTATGGTGCATCTCTATTAGTTTTGATTTTTTTTTTCACTGTGTCATGGTTGTGACTCACAATGCAGGAATTTTTGCAAAAGTATTACATTATATGGTAAATTACTGTTCTTAAATTTTTTTGAGTTTTCTAATACCAATCAATAACTTGCTTACATGAAAGATGCTTTTGCTTCAATCTTTATTCTGCCATGCTGTACACTGCAACCTTACTTAATCAAGAGGTGTGTCAGTGCAATTTCATCCTGGTATGACAAAGTTCAAAGATTTTCCTGGATTACTCTGTTGCTAGCATCATACATTAGATTCCCCTTTCAGGATACCCTAGTTTAGAAGGTGGAAGTCAAGGCTGTTTCAGTGTGGATGATAGATGAGTAGTGGGGGAGGTATGAAACATACTCTTGACACCTGGAGTGGTTATTCATTAACTTTCCAGGCACACTAGAAATGTGAGAAGAGTGTTCTGCCATGGAGGAATCTGTGCTGTCTTGCACCAGTCCTCTATGCCAAATTAGAGAAAAGAAAGTATAGACTTGCTCCATATGAAGTTCTCTGCACAACCTTTGTGTTTTTAGCTTTTTCATTTTTCCTGTCTTCTAGATACTGATATGGAAATTGCAGGGTCATTGGGTTTGTATGTACAAACAAGATACTGGACTCTGGAGAACCGTGGCATTTGGTCTTTGAAAGCTATGAGTGCATGCTCCAGTGAAAACCCCGAATTGCAAAAATCATTTGTAGTGGCCTAGAGAGGTATTTGACAGATTATGTGCAAGTACATACATGTGTGTTTCATTATTTGATTGCCTTAGGAGACTGGTGTTTAAGTTGGCAGATCTACTTATTAAAAGCAAAGCTCTTTGGCTGGCAGGATTACAGAACGCCTGAAGGAGAGAGACCAAATGCTGAGAGCAAAAGAGAGAGAACGTGTAATGTGCAGAAAGCATGGGGAAGCTATAAAGCCAGCAGGAAAAAGTAGGCTTAAATGTGGTTCCAATTTGTTCTGTTGGGCTCAAGTTGATAGCCATGCAGAAGTAAAAGCATGAAGTTCTCTCATTTCAGTATAAATTTAATGTACTGGAAAATACAGTGTTCTCTGTCATGCTAAGTGTGATTTGGTTACCTGTTTGCAGCTTGTCAGAAATCTTTAACCCATGCTTATTTTCCTGACTCAAATTAAAAAAATCATAAAGCATCTTGCTTTGAAGCTTTGCAAAGCGCTGTCAGACCGTGACATAAGTGGACACTCTAATAGGCTCTGAAACTTTGTTCTAGTCTTGAGCTAAGTGTAGCATGATGCAAGACTACACTATTGACTCCCAGTATATGTTAAATTTCTGCATTTAATGTTGTGATATGTAATTTGTTGTTATTCTGGGGGAAAAATACCCCCAACAAACCAAACCAAAAAGCAACCCAGTCTTTATAAGTACAAGTTTAGAGCAAAGCTATACTGCAAGCTTTTGGAACCAGCAGCCAAACAAGTTGAGTGTGCATGTCTAGGGAAGCCTACGTCTGTGGCCTTGCACTTTCTCGATGGAATTGGCTTCTGTCACAACCTCAGGCAGCACAGATTAGCATATTCACTGGGTCTTTTGCATTGTTCATTCCTAGCTGAATGCCATTATATAATAATCATCTGCCTTGCTCTGTCTTGTAAGACTTCTCAGTTTGAGAGCAAGGTTTGAAATATGGGAAGCTTGACTGGTGAAAAGTGGACTATGCAGTGAAACACAAGAAAAAGAGAAGCAGAAGGGCTGGCTCCCCTGAGAGATCAAGAAATATGCTATCAAAATAAAACAACCCTCCCAACCAAACCATCAAAAAACAAAAATAAAAGGGCATTTCCCTTAAAATAAGACCCACATTCAGGTGACTATTTAGATGGATCTCTCTAAATTATTTCAGAGGCACACTTACCATGAAATACAGGAACCCTCTGGGAGGTGGCACGTTGCTATTTAGCAATTCTGAGTCCTGAAAAAAATAGGTACCTGGTGGTAGCATAGCAGAGCTTAGGTGAGTTATACGAGCTGTCTGCTGCATGTGCCATTTTTGAGGAGCTTTATCTTGTAAAAGCCTCAGTAAAGTTCTATGAAGATGCCATGTCTGAGCTAATTAGGGTACAAGTTTTTCCAGCTTCATGCAGGCAGTTCATATGAATGATGCTTAAAAACAAGGAGTCATATGCCTGTTAGAAAAATCAGGTCAGTTTAAAATTAATGTATTCCTCTTCCTCCTGTTCTCGACAGGGAACTGGTTTTTTTGGAAGGATTCTCCATCTGGGAGTCGAGTGAGATATCCTTTTTCTTTTTGGCATGGCCTACATTTAAATAAATAAATAAATAAATTCATTTTAAAAGGTAAAATGAAATGAGAAAGAGGTGTTCCCTTCTGCTTGGGTCAAATAAAGGTAACTAGTTCTTTCGTCTGGCAAGGTGACCAAGAGATCCCTCAGGAGCACAATAACAAAAACCCAAAATGTAAGACTTCCTTTT
>NW_008687643.1:16763-58083 GCF_000695815.1 Acanthisitta chloris | reverse complement strand
TCTCTCTCTCTCTCTCTCTCTTTTTCCCCAGTAGGATAGCAGGAAAACAAGCAGGGTATACCTGGCCTTTTGACAGAATAGCAGCCAATCCCCAGTCCTTGCTGGCCAGTGTGGAAGAAGACTTATTCCTTCCAGCCAGCAGCCTTTCAGCCTCACAAACCTCCACCCATTTCTTAGTGAGTCATAGCTGGAAGGTCTTTTCACATGTTTGATCACATCTTGTGTAAGTCAGGAATGTATTTTTACCCTTTTATTGCATCCTGTAATCAACATTCCAAGACAACTGACTGATTGTAGCTTTAAGCTCTGTACATATGTGGAAATAGAGATAGATGTATAGATAGATAGTGGCACTGTATTTTCAGATGTGGATGGGTTAGATGACCAGCTAACTTTCTTGGCAGGAGCAGGGTGGTGGAAAAACTGGTTTAGTTTTTTTTTGTGTGTGTGACCTGTAGAAGTTCTGTACACTTGCAGCACTTAAATATTCAAGAGATCAGTATTTCTTGGCACGCTCATGTATATGCTCAGTACTCCTCTAAGTTCAGAGGCAGCATTGATGCTGTTCCCTATGAATTTCTACAGGGAATTTGGAGAACGTCTACAGCACATCCCACTGTGCTAGAGTAGGCCAGTGTAGGGCAGCTGCCTAGTGGCAGAAGTAAGGGAAGGAAGCAGGAGGTCAGAGTGCTTCTTGCTCACCTCTTGGGTCTTTGTAGAGGACATAAAAAGAGCTTCTGCCTCCCTCATTTTTTTCCCTGCAAGAGCCGCTTTCATTTGATCCACCTGAGTCAAGGATCACAGGGAACATGTCATTTCTTAACCAGATACATGTGTTTTTTTCTAGTTTGCAAAGCTCTTCTGCAGTTTAGACTTTCCAAGACCACTAACAAAATATTTTTTCAGTTACTTCAGCCTCTTCTGCACAGTCTCACTCCTTCACAACACACTGCTGGTTTTCAAGAGGGACACGTTTTTCTTTTGTTTAGACCATATGAAGCTCTAACTCTTAGAGTTGCATGAAGGTCTTAAAATGACTTCTTAGAGTTGCAATGCTTGCAGTTGTGCTTGAGTTTTCTTAGAGAGGCTTTGTCTCTCGCTTTTGGCCTCTTTGCAAATGAGTACTCCCAGTGCAGACTGAAATCCTGTTCCATACCCTTCTTACCCTGACTCAGTTAATCTTTGGCTTGCAGATGTTGATGTGAAAGCACAACCAGTTTTTCATTAGCACCATCTCTATTGTTATTTTCAATTCTTTTTTTGCACTCCCTATAAACAGGTTTTGCACTATATGAATTTCTGCAATGCAGTGTGCTGGGCAATACACAAATGAAGGTCTTTTGCCAGTTACACTTGGTCAGCCAGTTGAGACCGTGACTGCTTTGTTAAGGTTCGTGAAGCTCATTCACCACCTTAAATGCGAAGATCTAAATAAAAGTTACTTCAGCAGTGAAGCATGAACAAACAGTGGTTCATGGAAGAGAGATCTTTAAGTTCATGCATGAAGTACGCGTACTTCATGCTCCATGATGTTTTTGTATAGCGTCTTGGTTGTGTGAAATACGTTGGAATGAGAAATCAACACTGACATTGCTATGCAGAGAAATCTCGACAGGTGTATGATATGGGTCAAATAATCTTATTACATACAGACTTAGACTTTTCTTCTTCATCTGAAGTAAAAGAGGATGGTGGGATTAACTCTATGTAGATTCAGTCCAGGATTTTCCTAATAATATTGTTTCTGTATCTATGTCAGATCACCCCATGGTTTAATGGCTGTAAGGATTAACCCAGTTTTACTTTCTCATAAGATTGCCTTTCAGCATTTCTGTATTCTGTTGCTACAGCTACAGCCCTAAGCTCTTTTTTTTTAAGAGGACAAAAAATGTTTGATTTGAAATGCATTAGTTTCTTGAATTACAGTCATGGTGCTGGATAGCTGTACCATTGTTTGCATTTTTTTCTGGGTGACTGCTATACACTCATTATTTTTAACTTTCTGCGTACTTACAAATGTTTCCCATAATTCCCAAAAGATGAAGGAGCGATGTTGGCTTTTATCTGTCAGAAGCTTCTGCCAGTTCTTTTATGTAAATCTTCCAGATCTAAACAACTTGACTTCTCAAGCACAATAATACACATTATCTTTTTCTTGCAGTAGCGAACAGGCTATTCTTTTCCTCTAGATTGCTAGCCCATGGATAGTTTGAGGGGGATTTGTTGGCATTTTTCCTCCCATTAATTTCTCCACAGGAGAAAGGTACCAAAACAAAGCTTTCTTTCAGAGCAAAACAACGTACTGTCCTGAATTTTTATGTATTATGATTATTGAATGAGAATGTTTTAAATATGCTTCTCAAGCAGAGCTACTATCACAAACCAGTGATGGCTTTGCATGAGGAACAACTTCATGGTGCCAAAAAAAGGAAAACTCAGTAAGGAACAAGGAAATGCTTTATAGATGGGACAGGTGATTGTCAACAGTGTTCCAGCACCTCCAGTATCTCACAGAGAACATCCATCCAGCAGTTTGGTCTTGGTTATAAGGAAACTTCTCAGTCTGGCCATTCATGAGAGTTTTTGGCAGTCACACATCCTATGCCAGAGACTTTCATTGCTGGGATTGGAGCCCCTTCACAGCAGCAGCTCCAGCAAACCCATAGTTGCCCTACTTGACTCTTTACACACCACACTCAGACCGAGACCACACCAACACAGTCAGACCGAGTTTCCATACTGGTTCCAGCCCAGGTTTCCCACAGCAGAATCCCAGATGTCTTGTTCTGTAAAGCAGTTTAGTTACATTGCATTGACACAGAGGCAGCTCAGGCTGGTGCCTCTGAGGAGGGACCGACAACAAAGGAATCTATGGGCTTTTATACCATCACAGTCTACTCGCAAGTCTCACTCTTCCTCCCAAGTCTTTGCCTCCTGCTGTGTCTTTCGGTGTCCATCCACCTCGATGCCACTGGCCTTTTGTTATTCAAAGGGTTGGCTGTTCATGGCCTATTGTTTCTCTGGACTACCACCCACAGCTCAATCTGCATCTCAATCTACATCTCCAACCACAGCTTGCAAACCAAACTACCTGCACCAGATGTCTTCCTCAACAGTTACAAAGAGCAAATGCTACTGGAGCACCATTTCTAACCATCACCACGTTTATGTGGGAAGGGAATTGAGGTTAATAATCTTTGTAGGTCAGTACCAAACTATTCAGAAGGAAATACTTGTCACTGCTTTTTAGGTAAAAATGGTTCTAGCACAGGAGCTCACTCTATCTGTGACGTTTTACCTGATGGAGGTCATCAAAATGCATCTCACCATGACTCTCTCCTGGCTGGCCAGAACCAAAATTTTCAAGTGCCTCTTGAGACAAACCTCAGCATTCCTTCCCTTAAAAGGTAGGCAGCTGCCTCTCTCCTTTGTGTCAAAGGTTTCCAGGAACAACGAAATACATATTTCCTTTCCTACTTGCTAGGAAGAACTCAAGAACAAATTGTGGAGCAAAGTACTTTTGCATGGGAAGCTGTGTTGAGATTAAATGATAGAAAATTTGGGTTTGAAGATGTAAATAAACAGGAGCATATAAGCCTACTGAGCAATGATGTGTACTTGTACAATATGGATAATGCTCCAGGTAATAAATACCTCAGCTCTTCAGCTAAGTCTTGTCCCTTGTGAGCACTGGACTTTGTGCACTGAAATGGGCAGGGTAATTTCATGGGGAAAATGCTATGTCATTATGTGAAAAGAGACAAAAGCATGAACCAAAATTGCACATGCAGCCCTAGTTCTTTGTGGTCTTGAGTTCTGAGTGCTTGACCTTGTGGTCTTGATGCTCTTATAATGTAGTTTTATTTATGTGTCTTTGTAACATAGCAGGCATCAGACAGAAGGAGCTTTGCTGCTCACTCCTTACAGAGTGACTAGTAAAAATACTGTGTAAATGTATTAACTTACATCTAATCACTTTAAAATAAATCACGCTTTTTACGGTTGCTTTATTAAAAGTGTAGAGTGCAGAAGTTAATAGAAATCATTGCTTTATTATCCTGGGGAAAGATGAGGTAGCTTGTGGGAAGACAGCTGGCATCAATTCTAAGGGATTGCTCAGTTAATCATGAGACCACTAAGGGAGGTTTTGTGTGTAGAGAGCTATCAAAAGTTTGTTCCGATTTTAATAAGGACTTACACACACTACTGCTATAATCTGGATGTTTAATGGCAAGAATAACCCCGAAGGTTGCACTGGGAACCTGGTAAGTAAGTCACAAGATGCAGCTGCCAGTGGAATGTGCTGTTTGTCCTCATGCCAGCGCTATCCACACTGCACTTGAATATTCAGTGTTGTATATTTTCCTTCTTGATATCATGTATGGTTTCATGTCAAACCGCTGCGAGAAGCTGGAATTGCCAGTAGGTGTCTCTGAGCAGAACTGGGCAGTTACTCAAATTCTTACAGGGCTCATCTCTTTTCGAGCCCTGGAGCAGCAATCATGAAGGAGGAGGAGGGAACATAACAAGCCTCACTTGATGAAAAAGGCAATGTTTGCACTTTACTGGTCCAGCTATTTGGTTGACCCTGTTCTGTTCCTCTGTTAGTGTTATCTGTCATCATCTCCTTGCTTGTGGTGATGTAGCAACTTGGTACCTACACCAGTTTATCTCTCATCTGCTAATATCTGTCTGAAAAGTGCAGGGAGGGAACCTGTCAACAAGACATGAAAAACAGGTGTTGGCCTATCAAAATATTTTTTTTCTTTGTCCGTGTTGTCTCGTTCTATTTAGAGACATTAACCTGCCCTTCCATTTAAAGTGATGCTCATAGGGAATGTGAGAACACTGATACCTGCTGTGCTTCTGCCTGTCATACAGGGCTTGGGGTGATCCCTGAGAGCAAGGGGTAAGAAGAAGTCTGCTGCACCTGAGAAAAGCATGGGAAGCCTCTAGCTGTGCCCCATGCTCTAGACCATGTGAGGGAGGTGAGGTGCACCTCTCCCTGGAGCCAGCAGTGTCAGAGCCCCAGTGCTAGCCTGCTTGGGGTTCAGCTCCAACAGTTTGTCCTGAACCCCTGCTGTGCTCCTCAGCTTATTGAGTGCCCTCCTCTAGTTAGAAGCAGAAAGACATCTTTTACTACATTCTTGCTTATTTCTTATTTTCCTTCTTCTGTTTATCTCACAGCTCATTGAAAGAATGAGCAGGTGATTTCCCCATCTCTCTCTTGTTTTTTGGGGTGGGGGTTTCTTGTGCAGAACAGTTTATGCATTATGTATGGCATTATAATGCAGTGTACTGCATACCAGAATATTGTACTTAGTTAATAATTTTTTTCCTCAGAACAGGACTGCTCATGTTTTCTAATCGTGTTAATAATAGTTGTAAGTAGTTGCAGCCATTTCAAACCTTGAATTCAGTTCTGTTTTGAAAAGGAGTATTGCAAAAGCTCACCCATAGAGGGAAGCAGAATACTGTCTTTACAACAGCCTTAACTACAGGCTGCTTTTAAAAAATTGTCTGTGCTTTAGCTGAAGCCAACAAAGAACATCTGTTGTCTTAATTATAGCTTCTATTTCTAAGAAGTATGTTCTGTAGCAGATGAGAAAAGTGTCTGACAGCTCATAATTCATAAAGTTACTGAGGTTTAATCTGATAGAATATTATGTACAGAATTCCTTCCCAGTACAGACATTATCACTTCCCTTTCAACAGATGATAGAAATAGGGCTTTATGAAATATTAAATTAATAAGTGTGAAACATGATTAGCAGACACTATTAAAAGTATTAAACTGTTATAAAGGAATATAGTACTCTACACTATGTTGTTTGGTGGGTTTGTTTTTCTGCTTATCTCCACAATTAAACTTTTCTCTAGCCAGACACCACCTCTTTGTTCTTTCTCTTCATACTTTCATTTTGCTTTGTCTTAGAGGAATTCATAGTTGATTAAGGCAGCAGCTCTAGGACAAGTATTCATTTGTGTGTCAGAGAAGGGTAAAAGGATCCCAGATTTCTTTCAGGAGAATTGGTACATTATAAAGTAAGACTTTCTGTATCAAATCAAAGCTTTGTTCTGCCTAGTCCTGCCATCTATTGTTTATGGATTATTTTCTTGTACTAATCTGTATTTGTCTGGGCTTGTTTCACCCCTTTTCACATAGTTGCCCCTTATTCTTCTTAGCCCTGAGAGTGCAGCTGGCACAACTTTATAAATGAGGATGAAGAAAGGAATTAGTTCTCTTGGCCCCTCAAAACTTCCTGCATAGCCACCATGCACATGATACTTCATCAACCAGGTCATTGCTTGCATGTATTTGCTAATAACCCTGGAAAGTATCTAAGCAAAGTATTTTACTGGTCTCAGTTACAGCATTGATTTATGCAGGTAACTGTCTTTCTTGACTTACTGTGTGTAGCCAGCATAAAATGAAGCAACATTGGGTTTTTATTCTGACCCTCTTAAATCCACGGGTTTGAACTATAAATGGCCCAATCTTAATGTACATATACATTTGTTCTTCTGAAAAAATGAACGCCTTATTCTGACATGCATGTTGTAGCAAGTTTTATAAATTTTTCTGTAAAAGTCTGTTTGAGATGCCCTTTTTCAAGTTTATGGGTTATGTTGTCAGTACCTACCTCACACAGAAGAATGTGGAGATGTTGGCTTTGTGTTTTGGGCAGTACACTGGGACTGACTGGAGCTAGAAGGTCCATGCTTGTGAGAACTCCTGCTGTTGTCCTCCTTTGGAATAAGCCCCTTGGATAGGTTCTTGTCACTTGGTATTGGTACTGATGTAGGATCACAGTAAAAATATTAATGCTTTTCAATAGTATTTGAAGTCTGGAAGTGTATTATCAGAGTATATCTATTATCTGTGAGGGTTAAATGTTGTCACTGATATGCTGTGGGAGGGCTGTTCTGCTTTATTTGTGTGTTTGTCCATTGAAGATGGAGTAAAAAGAGAAGTGACAGCAGATATGATAAACCATTTCTTCAGTACAGATCTGTATTTCCTCCTGTGGCTAAAATATTCAGCCTTCTGTTAAACAGAGAGCATCTAAATGGAGTTGCTACTTCATCCTCCAGTTCATACCCAATACCTACTGACCAATGGAAGAACTAGACTATGCTGGTCGCATGGTACTGAAGGATTTTAAAATCAAGGTGTTTTCATCCAGCTTTCATGTTGTACCCCAGTCATGTAAGGTCACCCGCAGACATCATTTCCCTGTTCCTTTGCATAGCTCGTTTACATAGGTCATTCATACTGCAATAAATCTTAAGTCTCAGACATTTTTCTGCCTCCATATAAAAGGGTTTCTTATGAGCCTGAAGGCTGATAGCATTGATGGGCCCAACCATTCCTTTTCCTAGTGCTGCAATAGTCTTCACCTGTCTTCATTTCTCCTGGATCTAGTATCCTGTAGCTGCCAAGGCTTCTGTGGTATTCTGAGTCCACAATCTGATTGACGACATCCTATAAAAATAAGAGACAAGTAATAGCCGACAGACTTATTAAGCCACTTGTAATGATGTGTCAAATTCACTGAAGCTTAAATCTTTTTCGTATTTTTCTATGAATAGTGTTGTGTTTTAAATTTTTTCTCATGAAAGCAGTACTGGAGAAGGTGTTTGAACACTGAACAGCTTGTCCTTCTGACACTTTTCAGTGGTGTTTTCAGCCTCTAGGAGGATTAAACTATAGCCAAACTGCATCATCTCAGGTCAGTAGTGCCTAAGGAGATGTATTATTCTCTTCCAACAGTTGCAGCTGAATTTACTAGCTATTGCAGTCCTTGATTTATCTGAGACACACAGTGACATCAACTTTGTCTTTGCTTTCACCTTCTTGTCTTTCATCTTTGCCCAGTGAAAACCTTTTGCTAATGGCAGTTGGGAAGTTCGGAGCACTTTTCTTTTGGCAAATACCATTAGGTTATCTGAAAACACAAATGTCAAGGCAAGGTTATGGGGCTCAAATCTCAGAGTGAGTTGCTCTCTGATATTTAATTGTAATACCAGACTTACCTTCTGTGTTGGTCTGACACTGAACCCAAAGCCCAGATCTCTATGGAAAATTTCTCCACAGGGTTTGAGGTTTTTTTAATCTTTCATACTGTTCTCCTGAAACTTATGGCAGGAGCTTGCTGCTCCTTAAGACTATCAAGAAAAAAATAATGGACTACAGAATGCCCTTTAACTGAGAGTTAAGATTTTTATATCAGTAAGGCTCTTCACTCTATTGTGTTGTGAGGCTCGTGTGGCCTTTCTGATTAAAGCATGTGCTCAGTGGGCTGTGATGGCTGAGGCTCTGCATCTAGATCAGATGCCACCACAGGGCCATGAGAAGCTTCAGGCTGTGCCATCACCTGTGTGGAGGTGCCTCCATGTTCCATGCTTTCCGTGTTCCAGGATATGAAGTTGTGTTTCTACAGGCATGGCTTTTGGTGTATTCTCGGTGCAGTCACCTGAAGCACTTCATTCTCTGGTCTGGATGTCACTAGCAGCTAGCACACTGTGGAGTACATGGGACTGCTCAGTATGTACCACTGCCTTAAAGGCTGTGCAGGACTGCCAAACTGCCTTCAATTCTAATGAATCTTCCCTGGAATTCAGCACTGTATACTGACTAGTGGTTGAACTCAGCCATTGTGGATCCTTACTGAAATTTGGATTCTGTTTCAAGGAGCATAGGTGATAATAGTGGAACATTCTTTGAATTCCATTTCCCATGCCTAGTAGCATACATAACAGCTGAAGCAACAGTATTTCAACCAAGAAAGTAAGCTCCTATGTTTCCCAGAATTTTCAATGGCAACTGTGGGTGTTAAAATTGTGGGAAACTATCCATAGTCCATAGCTTGTAATGCATTATCCCACTGATGGTGCCACTGGCAAAAGTGTTTTAGGTGCTCGAATAGCCGTCATTTCTTTTCAGTTTGTACATTAATTAATATGCTTATGTTTAATGTAGTTAATTTCAGTACTGGTGAAACCATTCATGTTTGGACTTACTGTATGACTTTCAAACAAGGATATGTGTAAATCTGTAATAATTCACTATGCTAGTGGATACAGCTGCGTGCATAAAGAGTATATCTGCATGCACATAAGCCAGTTATGATCATTAAGACCTGAGCTCTCAAACAGTAGACTTTAATGCAGAGCTGTGTTGTCATCAAATGCAATATGTATGCACAAGCTTAAATGCCATTTCTGGAAAAATAAGAGCATTCATAGAGCAATCTTGACTCAAAGCTAAATTTAAGTAACATTAGTATATAGCTCCTATAAAATATTTAGAAATTAAACTCCTTTCCACAGTGTGTATTGTACATTTTAAGGGGTTTTATGATATATATTTTTCAATTTCATTCTTCTTCTAGCAGTAATGAAAGATTTGGCTCAGAAGCGTCTGAAGCCAAATTGCAGCTTTAAATTTCCACTTGTCATTGCCAGGTACTAACTCTAAAGTATATCTTTTTCCTGAGAACCCTTCCAAAAGGTGCAGCTGTGTGCTGGTTTCATCTTGCACTTTGTAGCTGTGCTGGCAACCCTTGAATGTAAGGTATGCTCTCATCTCCCACACATTGCCATTGCCTAAGAGCTGTTCAGTCCTGTCTACATCAGGGAGAAGTAAAGGTTTGCAGGCTGGAGAGAACTCTGGTTCATCTCACTGATTCTCACTGTGGCAAGGTAAAAATAGAGCTAGTGGAAAATCCATCTTTTATCAAGTGTCATCAGAAGATTCCTTACTATCTGGAGACCCACTACCAGGCCTAGAAAGAAGACACAAAAGCTGTGTGACATTTTTCAGAACCATAATATTTTGGAGACCCTGGAATTCAAAAAAACCAAAACCAAACCAAAAAACCAAAACCAAACCAACAAAACAACCGGGATTTGAAGGGAAAAGTATTGCTTTAAATGAAAAACTGGTACTGGATTTTAGTAAAGGGATCTACAGAGTTGCTTAGACCCTTAAGTGTTGATTTGGTTATCCAAACCTCTGTGCTGTACTGCAGCATGCTTCAAAGCAAGGAGTTCTTTTGAAATCAGGTACTAAATGCAGATTGCATGTGAGCTTTTGTTCAGTTCTCTTTTTCTAAAACTGACCTATCTCAAAAGTTTTCCTTTCCCTCTGTAGATCTCAATATGCATGCTTTCTTATGGAACATCTCATGTAGAATCAGGACTTCTTTAGGCATAACTTGGATTCTGGCTCTGGGAATAGAAACTTCTCTTTCCAAAATTAGGTGTAGTTTTCCTCAGTTTAGCCTCTGAGATTTTCTCTCAGCGTTTTGAAACTGAAGTGCACTTTTCCCAAATTGGGCTGTCTTCAATGTAAATGTTATAAAGCAGCTTCAGTTCTGTGAATACTGTTATGAGTACCGTTAAATCTTTTTCTTTTTTTTTCCTGACAGATGTGTTTTGTGAGGCCTTTTGCCTTGGAATGAACATCATTTTCTATTTTGTGCAAAAGATGGGAAATTTAAAGTAAAAGTCAGTAGGAAGCTGTGCATTAATTATATTGCAGCTGCCACAATGAGTAGGAAATCCTAGAACAGGTGGGAGGTTAAGTGATTTTAATTTTTTAATGCCATGTCCTACATGCTGATTAGTGAACCTTTTTTCTTCTGTGTTGCTGAGCAGTATAACTGTGTGACTTATACATATTTTTCTGTCATTGCTGCCTTGAAGGTAACTGCAAGTTTTGTACCTGCCATTGTGTGTGTGTGTTGTCTTCGTATTTTAGCTGTAGCGCTTGTACTTACCAGTGTACATGGTTTTAAAAGAGAGGGAAATATCCTGGGTTTTCAATCAAATACACAAGTATTTTACAGACTGTGTATTTATGGAATAAATTGTCATTCTTTTAAAGTTTCTTGTCATATCTAAGAGTTCAGCAGTGTCTTTGGAAGATACAAGGTTCCAGTTTCGGAAACTAATGGGATAAAGGGAGGAAGAGATATCAGAAATCCTCTGAACTCCTAAACCACATATTTTAGGGTAGCAGAGATGTTTTGGGAACCATTCCTTTTAAGCAATGTGATGTTTGCTTTGCATGCACATGTTCTGTAAGGATATTGCAGGTTTTGCATAAATATAAAGGGAAATGCAGAGCTTCCAAAAACCTTTCACTTTAAGTAAGAATGTTATTGATCAAGGAATACTGTACAACAAAGATATTCAGCAATAGATTATGATAAAACCTAGTTTATAAGCCAAAATTCTGCTGAAAGTTTAGATGGAAAGCATGGAGCATCAGGTAGGTTGCAGGAAGAGGCACTCTCTGTTTAGGTAACGTAGGTAAGGTCTACACCACCCCATTCCTTATGTCCCATGGAGTCAAACTGTCTTCTGCATTGTCTTGCCTTCACCTTGCAAGGGCTACTTCCCATGAACTGAAGTCTTCCCTGACGCTTGGGTTCTGTTCTCTGCTTTGCTTGGTCTCCATCCCTCATTGTAGAAAGTCTAAATCCAGTGGGAAATGGAATTATTTTTCTAAATGCACCTTGTTTATAGATATTTGTTTCTCTTGCCATCATTTCAAGGCACAGTTGGGTTAATGGAAGAAATCACAGTTCTCTGTGCTGCTCAGTAGCCTGGACGGACCATTCCTGAACCATCAATCTGAGCAACCTGATGTGTTTCAAGTGTTTGTCAGGTGTGACTTCTGTCCTCTGTCTCTTCTTCTTTGTCTCTTTCCTCAACTTCAGTTTAGACTGCTGACTGTGGCTGCATGTTGCCTGCAGCCGGAATTACGAGATTAGCATCTTCCTTCAGAGATGATGCAGCTTTGTTGCTGTTATGCAAGAGGGAAAAACTTAATGGAACTAGCTACCTAAGGGAGCAAAAGGTTACTTTCATAGGTAAAAATATGTAAACTCTGTTCTTAAAACCTCTTCTTCCTCTGCTACCTTCTAAGGGCTTTGCTTTAAGCCCTGAGCATTCTCATAACCTGAGTATTTTCATAGCACACCCTTTGATATGACTCTGGTGTTTCATCTCTTCTTTCAACAGATTTGCCTTCATCATAAGATAGATTCATAGTTTGGGGTTTAAAGGAGCTATTTGATCTGAATATTACAAATGAGATGGTCTGTATTTTAGCATGCCTCAGCAGAAGCTGCTTAGAGTGCAGCATTTTCCATTTGTGCTCATCTTATGTTTGATAAAGCAGATATGATGTTAGGCTAAAAGAGGTGATCCAGGTGGAACCTGAGGGTGATTTGAAGATGGAAAAAGTGGAAAAGTCCACTTGTTCCTGAGTAGCTTGCTCTGCATTGATAACTGTACTTGGAGGTATGATGGTCAGCTACATCTGTCTAACCTGCTTTCTTTGAATTCAGGTTTCAATTGGTATTGTACTAAGTCAGCAGTCTCACAAACCTACAGAGTGTATTAGGTCTACTCATTTGCATTTTTCAGCTCGCTAAGGTGCTACCAAGGAAGCAACATATCCTCTAAATAGCTATGCAGACAGTCCTTAGTTACAGTGCTGTCTTTTATTGCTTTGTATGAGCCTAGTATCAGGTTTTTCTTTATTTTGCCCAAAACTTACAATATAACTAGCATGTAGTCATGTTACTTGTCCTTTCAGAATGTGTCAAGCATTGGAACTCTTTTTATACCCAGGAATTGCTCTGATTTTCCATAAATCATTAAAAAGTAACATCAGCAGGTCAGAGATCTGCTTAGGCAACTCTTTTGGGACTCCAGCATGCTTATTTTCTGGGCCTCCTAAGTTAAACTGCTATGACTAACAGATGTTTTTCTAATGTCCTCAGTTATGAATGGACTAGAAAGTATTCCATCATTATGGTACCATCATTTTCCTTCTTCTGGCAAGGGACATGTCTCAGTGTCCCAGTATGCTTCACTTCCAATACTATTTTGTAAATAATTATTCATTACCTTTCATTTCTCTTCTCATCTTTCTATACTTCCAAACATCTGTCCCATCCTTGCTGTCATACTGTTTGTAAATTTGTGTTGGTTTTGTCTGGGGTATAGTTAGTTTTCTCAGTAGTATCTAGCATAGGGTTGTCTTTTGAATTCATGCTGGAAACAGTGCTGACAGCACAAGGAATTATTAGCTATTGCTGAGCAGTGTTTGCACAACGTCAAGGCCTTTCTGCTCCTCACCCAACCAGTGTGGAGGCTGGGGGTGCACAAGGAGTTGGGAGGGGACACAGCCAGGACACCCCAGATGACCACGGGGTCATTCTATGCTGTAGAACATAGTGCTCAGTGTATAAAGCTGGAGGAAGAGGAAGAAAGTGGGGGATGTTCAGAGTGATGGCGTTTGTCTTCCCAAGTCACTGTAACCAGTGATGGAGCCCTGCCTTCCTGGAGTGGCTAAACACCTGCCTGCCTGTGGGAGGCAGTGAATGAATTCCTTGTTTTGCCTTGCTTGTGTGCATGGCTTTTGCTTTCCCTGTTAAACTGTCTGAATCTCAGCCCACGAGTTTTCTCAGATTTACCCTTCTGATTCTCTCCCCCCATCCCACCAGGGGGGAGTGAGAGAGCAGTTGTATGGGGCTTAGTTGCTGGCTGGGGTTAAACCACAGCAAAACTGTTCTCACTTTTATGAAGTTATGTAATCCAAAATAGGGTGAATTATCAGCCAAGACTGTCAGCTTTCTCTTTCTCAGTTGTTGCATATTTAATTTCTTTTTGCTATCCCAGAGTTTTTCTTTGAGAACTCTCTATTCATATTTTTCTGTTATGTTTTTTTCTTCTACTTAGTTATCCTCATGATTTTGTTCAGTTTCAATGTTCTAAGAATAGGGTGTGTGCTTGTGCATCCATGTATACATATCCTTGCAGGCACCTATGTGCACGTGTGTTAAGAATTGCTCTCTGTTTGTCCATCATGAGTTTCATTGGGCAGAGATCACCATCACTTAGTCAACTGGCAGTTTTTACTTCAGTGATTAAGCTTTGTTTATCAATCATAATCCGTCAAACTATGCCAGATGTTGCTGGCAGTAGTTTAATAACATCTTTATGTAAACGTTCTTGCTTTCCAAGTGTTAAACAGGAATGGTCTAAAACTTCAGAATTATTCTTTTGGCAAAAAATTGTGTGTTTAGAGATAGATCATCCCTCACATCACAGAGTGAGAACATTCCTTTATACAGTGTATTCTCTCGATAAAGAAACTAGACTGCATGAAAACTGGCTTCGTATAAAATCTGTATGCAGGCTGGTTTGAATCTGTAAAATGTTCCTTTCTGGTTGTACAGCTATTTGTTCTTAATCAGCCTTTGTAGGAAAGAAAGTCCTCGCTTCAAGTAAAATTTACTGTTAACAGTATTATGTTTGAAAATTGAAATAAACAGAAGTTATTGATCTTTTGTGTGAGTGTTATTGTTTAACAGCTGTTTCAGGCCTTTGTTAGTCTGTTTTATGCAGGGGATTAGCGACTCTCTGGAAGTGAGGTATTTAGCTCCCTCACTTGGTGCACAGTGTATGTAAATGTTTCAGAGCAAAAGATTTTTAATTTGCTTCCTTGCACTGTATTTCTGCACATCCATAGAATACAAGCATTGATTGTGGTTTTTTTTCCCAGGCAATATGGAGAGTGATTCTAGGAGTGACTAAGTCCTCCAAAAGATGTTATAAAAAAGCAATTTTCTTCATGTTCATTCAGTTTTCTGATATCTTTATGAAGTGTTCTCATGTAGCCCTGACAAGTGGGATGTTTGTTCTTTTACCAGAAATAATTGGTTGCATTACAGGTCATAATTTTCATAAACGGGAGTTTCATTCACCTGTAGCTTATTGTTCTTCTTTTTCTTTTACAGTGTTTTCACTGCCAGATCTTACAGAGCAATTTGTACCTCCTGATGTTGCTCCACCGATTCTTGTCAAGATAGTGGAGACAATTGAAAAGAAAGGTAGGCTAAAGAATGATCTACCAAGGTTTGTTCTTACTTATGTGAACCAAGACGGCAGAATCAGATCAGAGCTAGTATCTCCCCTTTCTAGAGCTACTAATACATCACATTCCATAATAGAACCAAAATAATCTCATTTGAGGTTTGCATTGGTTTCTGCTTAGTAGAGGCTATTTGGACTGTAGGAGAAAAAACTATAGCTTACCTTAAGTGAAATTTAGGAACTAATGTAAGTATTATTGAAAGGTAAGGGAGAAGGGTTTGGTACTGCTTTGTTTTTTCCTAGCCAGTAAACACCTTAAGTTGATTATGAAAACACCATCACAGTTGGTTACACAGGCCAACAAGTAATGTTTTGCCCCAAAGTGGGCAAAGTTGCAAGAACTGGTTTTATACTTCAGGAGCAAGTACTTTATTACTGCTATATGTTGAGCCAGCCAGTGTTGGGTTTATGGGATTTTTTTCTCTCTTGCTTTCCCATGTTGATGTCTTTCAAACATTTTGAGGCTTCGCCCTTTCTTCTGCTATGTTCTACCTCTTTTGCCCTATTTATCTCCTCCTGTCACCTGCTGTGATGTTGCCTTCACAGTCCTGGTGAGGTAAGGAGCAGCTCAGCGCGTCCTGCTGATTCAGTGGCCTTAAGCTGGGGAATGAGAGGAAAAGTGTTATTCTGATCAGAATCAGGCAGCTGTCCTTGGCGACAGAGGTTCTCACATGCTGCTTTGACACTTTGTGTGTCAGCCTTCCCTGAATGAATAGGAGCTTGCTAATATCAAGGAGAAGAGGCAGTATTTAGCAACAGTTTGCATAAGGAGCTACTGCTCTGAGGAAACACCACTGATAGTATTAAATCAGCAGTGCTCTGCATCCCTGGGTATGGTTGCTTTCCTTGTGTCTTCTCTATTTTCACTGAAGTAGGGAAGCTGTAAATGGCATCTTTTACGTGAAAACACTATACTGATGTCACTTACTCAGGTGGATTAGGAGACGTATTATGTGACATATAAAGATATTTTCTCTCACACCACAGTGAATCTGTGTGCTAGTCCTGGCCTTCTGCAGGTGGCCTGAGTACAGTTGTACAGAATGCATGGGACTGCTGGCATCTCTGATGCTCTTTCTCCAGCTCTTTCTGCAGGCACAGCAGTTTACATGCACAAAGGGGTGACTTACAGGTTTAAAAAGCAATCACATTCCATAGTGTGGTAGGTGGATGGTGGTGGAAGAATGTTGCTAATTTATGCTGTAAGTATTTACTGAAAAAAACAAAGTTGCATCAAGGCAACAGTCACTGAGATACTAATATATCCCATCGGGTTTTTTTGAAGGTCTGGAGTGCTCAACCTTGTATGGAACACAAGGCTCAAGCAGCTCAGCAGAATTAAGACAGATTTTTGAATGTGGTAAGTACAGTTCTCTTCCTTAAAGCACTAAACAGATTTGTGGTCAAACCACTCCTCTTTGGTTTGCTCCCCCACTCATCTGTGCTGGTTCTCAGTAATACACTATTAAAAAGACAAATATAAGTAAAAAAATTTTTTCTAACTTTTACACTTAATATGAAAGGTGTTTTGCACTTTTACAGGTTGTCTTTTTCATGGCTCCACTGCATGTTGTTTTGCCCAAGAATATTTATTTTATTCACTTCTTGTTCTCATGCTTGTTCAAGGACTGGCAAATTAGCTGTACTGAGAAAAACAAGAACCAAGATAAAGATACACTATTCCTGTAGGGCTGCAGGTTATTATTTTGTAAACAAGTGTCCATTTGTTTACACAGAGTTCAGTGTGTGCATTTTTTTGGTCCAGGAGGTGAGGTGGCAATAGCTACACATTCCCTACCTGCTGCAGAGAGATACTGAAAGGGAAACAGACAATTGAATTAACATGCAGGCTGAGTTCTTAGGTTTTAGACAGTAAAATGCCACTACACCACTAACACCACATACCTGTTCAAGTTTCCTGAAATATATTTCCTTTTCTTTTTGGTACTCTTTATATCTACTTCAGGCTAGAATATACTGGCATGGCAGCTCTCCTGCAGCATGAGAGACCAGGAGCTATTGTAGGAGGGCTTGACCGAACTAGGGTGTGATGTGTGAACTTTCACTTGCATAAAAGAGTGCAAAGTACCAGGGGTAGAAAATGAAACTGGTTGCATGCCTTGTTGCCAAAGGAATAAAGAAAGCAAACTCAAACTGTGAATTAGCCTCTTCATTTTTAATACTTGCAAACATTAACAGAATTAATAAGAGATGACACTGAGTTGTCTGTTCCTTCAAGACAAGAGAGCATCCTGTCCTCTGCTGATACGTGTGCAAGCAGTGAGAGGAGACATGCATGTGGTGCTAGCAGCCGTGTTCTTAGTGCTGTATTTTTCAGTCCAGATAAATCCAGGTTTTCTGTGGCACTAATATGAATCTCTCTCTTAATTTATATGAACCTTTTTTTAGGTCTCTAAAATGAGATGTACTTTTATGAAAGGTTCATCTATCTCCTGAGATCAAAACCTTGTGGTTTACATGCATTCTTATTTAAAATGTAGGTAGGTTTGAGAAACGAAAACAGGACTTTACCCTTTTGCAACAGTGTCTTTTTATGAGTTTTCTTTAAGATAGGATCAGAATCTTCCAGGACAGAGCTGGTGAATTGTATCCAGGTACATGGATACAGACAGATCTCGTCTCCTCTGCCTCTTTGAATTAGCAGAACGCTAATTCAGAGAGCAAAGTCGGCTTTGGTCTGAAAGTTGTGAACTTGCATTAGTGTGCTGTTCTGCTAATGGTTCAAATGCTCTCCATATTAATTGGATAACTGTCTGTTAGCATCAACACAGTGCTATCAAGCTCCAAGAATCAAAGCTGACTTGCATCTGGCATGCTCAGCAGATGGAAGGGTTCAGGTCTGTTGATGACATTACACCCAAAGAACTGCAGAGTAAGTTTATTCTTACTCATGTGTTCATTATAATAATTCGGGATACACTTCAGAGAATGGGCCAACACTGAAGAGCCATGGTTTAACTTGGTTTATGAAACAAAAAGCATCCCATGAGCCACAAAGCTAATACAAACTGTTTCTTTAGAGTTTGTGGTTGGATTCTCTGGCACATAATTGCTCTTGTAGAGTTCACACTGCAAGTTTTCTATCATCTGAGACATTCATGATGTCTTTTTTCTCATGAAAATTCTTCAGTGACTGATAAGATTTGAGGTCATGCTGCAAGCTTTCCTTTGGGGAAAACAGAAAGGAGGTGGTGGAGGAGCACTAAGTTTCTCACTCACCCCTCTAGGCTGCCTTATTTCACAGTGTTTGTAGACATACCATGGAGCTGATTCCTCTACCTCCCTGTCGACTTTGGGTTAAATTGGCCAGATGGATTCAGGAGTTATTTTACTGGCGACCTGACTGTCCTAGAATCATAGAATCAACCAGGTTGGAAAAGACCTCAAAGATCATCGAGTCCAACCCTACCATGGTTACTGGACCATGGCACTAAGTGCCACATCCAGTCTCATCTTGAAAACCTCCAGGGATGGTGAATCCACCACCTCCCCAGGCAGCACATTCCAATGCCTGATTACTCTCTCCATAAAAAATCTCTTACCAATATCCAACCTAAACCTCCCCTGGCAGAGCTTGAGTCTGTGCCCTCTTGTCCTCCTGCTGGTTGCCTGGGAGAAGAGACCAACCCCCACCTGACTCCAACCTCCTGTCAGGGAGTTGCAGAGGGTGATAAGGTCTCTCCTGAGCCTCCTTTTCCCCAGGCTGAACACCCCCAGCTCCCTCAGCCTCTCCTCATGGCACTTGTGCTTGAGCCCCTTCACCAGCCTTGCTGCTCTTCTCTGGACCTGCTCCAGCACCTCAATGTCCCTCCTGAACTGTGGGGCCCAGAATTAAGCACAGTACTCAAGGTGTGGAAAGTTATCAGCATTAATACTTCTAAATTCTTGTACCAAATACAGATTTTTTTAATACACTTTGTACTTTACTGTGCCAGAATTTCGTGTTTTAGAATGAACACTAATCTTGCTTCCACTAAGTAAGGATTTCTATATTTTCCTATTTTTGTTTTTGTTGCTGCTTTCAAATAAGTAGTCCTTTATGTGGCACCCCCAAACCTTATCCCAAGTCATAACTATCCTGGAAGGGTATCAGGTTTTACAAGGTAAATCCTAACAGCTGCATAAAACACCAGGCACACGGTTCTACACGTGTATATTTGTTTCAACTTACTCACATAAATATTTACAGACTTGGAGCCCCAAGTTGTTAATCAAACTTCCAGCCATAGTAGAAGTAGCTACCAGCAGAGAACCTGCATCTGATCAAACCCTTGATTAATACTTACCTCTTTCACAAAATATTTACAGGTTAAACAGACACCTGTTAGAAATATTCTGATGTTCCATAACATTGTCAACATGCAGTAAGTCACTACTGTTACTCTGAGTCCAGCCCTGAACTGTATGTGACGTAAGGCCATACACAACTGTGGAAGTCTTTTGGTTCATTATATACCAGAGGCCTGGGCATGATCGTGAACACTCTATGTTCTTCCTGTCAAACATGTTTCTTGGTGTCTTACATTCTTTCTTAAGAGTTGTTCCAGGTAAACCAGATGTAAATTAGTAAATTTAGCTTGTTATGAAGCACAGATACAATGAGCCTGTATTTTTTTGCAGTTTGTGAAGTCTGAAAAGTGTTTTGCTCTTTCGCTTTAGATGCCTCTTCATTAGATTTAGAGACATTTGATGTGCATACTCTATCAGATGCTCTCAAGAGGTATATCCTGGACCTGCCAAATCCCATCATTCCAGCAGCTGTTTGCAGTGACATGATTTCTGTAGCTCAAGGTATGATTATCGCATTATTTCAAATGTCAGACAAAAAAAAAGTTTTTAATTAAAATTCTGCAGATCTGGTGGCCCACATGTCACCCACAGAACAGGGAAGATTCTGCACAATCTGGCAGCATCTCAGAGATACCTTCACTACTTCTGATGAAGGCTGTTTTTTTCAGTTGACATCTAGACATTGTTCTGCATTGTTCAATCACTTATTTAGGTAAACATAGTGGAAAATATAAAGGATAACACAGTTCTCTTCATTTTAGCAAGTAGAAATACTATAGAAGAGCTGGGGAGGGGGTGGAATCAAGCACTTATCTGTATGCAGAAAGCTAAATTTTAACTTTTTATCAGTGCTGACAAAGTAAATGTATTGGAGGTCATGGAGTGCTCTGTTACATTGGGAGTTGCAGATTATGAAGTGAGAAATACATGCATGTGAGATTCATCATCTACAGTGGTCATTTCAAACAAGTACAGCTTATAGGCTTTCAGCACGTGGGCCAAGTATTCTGTTCTGTATCTCAGGACAGGATATTGTTACTGGTAACCTTCAAAGTTAGAACAGCACCTGTGAGACTTATCTAGTGCATCTCAGAATTACCCAATCATGTGTGACACTAAACACAAGACAGACCTCTACCAGTACACTCTGAACACATTGTGGTTTTTACCAAAATGCATATCTGTTTCCTTTTGACTTTTAAATACTTGTTCTTTACTCTTCCCTGAGCATTTCACTCTTTTTTTTTTGAGAGAAGACGGAAATCTTGCAGCTCTAATGCAGGACAAAATGATTGTGCTTTTTCTGTGAAATTGATGCTTCTGAAAGGAGTCTCATAGTTTCATTTTACTTGACTGTTCCTGTGCTGATATCAGGAGCCTTTTATCTGTTTGCTTGCAGAAGTGCAGAGCTCAGAGGAATATGCTCAGTTGCTGAAGAAACTCATCAGATCTCCAAATATACCTCCCCAGTATTGGCTCACACTCCAGTATTTGCTCAAACATTTCCTCAGAGTTTGTCAAGCCTCCAGCAAAAATCTCTTGAATACAAGGTCTCTGGCTGAAATTTTCAGCCCTCTGCTCTTCAAATTCCAGATAGCAAGGTATGTGGGTCATCTTTATGTTTTGAACAGTAAATATGGGTTAGTTATATACAAAAATAAGGTTAATTAAGTAATGTTCTGACCTTGTTTCTGTTGTGAGGGCATTGTAGTAAATTTTTCCTATGTTCTTTGAATAATTATGAAGAAAACCTTTGCAATTTCTCCTAGTTCTCACTGCCTAATCTGTCTCTTGCAGCTCTGATAATACAGAACACCACATAAAAATCCTAGAGGTTTTGATCACAAGCGAATGGAATGAGAGACAGTCTGTACCAGGTAAAAAAATGTTTCTAATTTAAGAAGTTACATATCATTATTTTCTTAAATATTAAGATTCAACTTAAAGACAGTAAGTGCCTGTTGTTTTTCTTTTTTTAATCAAACTTCCTGCAAAGCAAAAGTGCACAATTACAGAACTAAGCAGGAGTTGTCTGGTTTTTAGTGGTGTGCAATATTTGTTTTATAAGAAAATGTCCTTTTCATTAAAGTAATTTTAGTTCCAATAGTTTGTACAGCCTCAGGACTTTCATATCTCTTTCAGTAAACAGCAAAGAGGAATTTGTGAGTTTTTTAACACCTGTAAACCAACAGAATGCATATCATACAGTGATGGGGGATTAATTCTGGAGGCTTTTTTGAACTCTCAATTTACTCTCAGGCAAAAACACCCTATTGAGACATTGGAAGAAAATACAATTTCCCCATTTATTTGCATCTATGTGACTTTTATTCCAGATTATCAAAATATTTATTTATCAATATCAGTAAACAATGTAAAAAGTATTAAAAGCCCATCCAGGAAAGTTAGGTCACACTTGTATTGATTCTGTAAATTAGCATGCAATTTAGTCAACAAACAGCAAAATCCACCTCTAATTTATGCAAAATCCCATGGTTTAAATCAAATATTTGGTAGGAGCAAGGCAGAGTTTCTAACTGTGTGCAAAGGAAATTATTAACACAGAGACTTTAGATGTTAGCTGAAAGCATTTCCTCTCACAGCTTATTAACAGAGAGCATCCCAACAAGGCATAGGGTGATTGTGAACAGAACACTGGGCAGCCTGTAGCTTTCCCACCTCTCTGTTCACAGTACAAAGTGAAAATCCTGGCACTAGGATTTGTAGGGCTGCTTAAGATTTGAAGAGTTAGAACATTGCTTCAGTAAAAATGCTTTATTTCCTGTATTTCAGGTAGGCACATTGTATGTAATCACCTTCATCAGCAAATGAAGATTGGCTTAAAGTGGCTAAGATTCTTTGTTCTTACTGCTTTGGTTGAAAGGCTTTTCTAATCTTGCCAGCTCTGTTCATGAGAGAACTTTCCCTCACATTTAGTGCACATCTGTTTGCAGGTAGTTTATACTTATTTGGTTTTGCTCAATTCTGCCAAAATATTTAAGCAGGCATTTCCAGAACGACTGTGTATTTTCCTTCCTAATGCTTCACTACAACTAGGAGAATTCAGACTTTTAAATGACTATTTGTCCTGTTTCACTAAGAATCAGCAAATAACTGCTAATTGTTAAAGAACTGCTTTTTTTGCCACCTGTTAAAAGCCTTAAAAAGCAATATAGATTATTAAAAACATCTAATATTCTAATGCTAACAGCATTTTTTGAAAGTTATACTTTTGCAAATGCTTTAGAGGATGTAAATTTATATGTCTAGGAGCACTGATAGGAAGGTTGCAAATGTAGGGTCAAGAGTTTCTTAAGTTTCAAAGTAAGAGTTTTGTAAATTGCACTTAAGAGATTACTTGGTTGCAAATCTTCCTGAGCAGCTTCAAGTGAGCAGAGTATAAAAGTGAAAGGTGTTAATATTAGAACTACTAATGAGGACAAGAAGTCTAGTCATCCTAGTCATCCTGAGAGTATCATTAGGTGCTTGAAAAATGTCATTGTATCCATCAAGTTTATAGAGTTTGGCACTGCACTGATAATTATAATCGTAACAGCTGATAGTTTCTAATAGTACTTCTGCATTAACTAATATTCCATAATGTGATGGTTTATTTTGAGGGTCCTCACGGGTTTTTTTCATGTGACCTGTTACAAAAATAGAACTCCTTCCCTGTGCATTTCAAAGTCCATCCTGTCCAGTGGAATGTTTATTTAGTAGAACATTTGCATGTCTATTAATATACTGAAAAAAACTCAGATGCAAATTTTCAGGCTTTGTAGTCTTGGTTACTTAGCATCTGCTCTGAGGCCTGCAAAGTGCTAGAATAATTTTCAAAAGTTGAATCTTACAGAATGTTCTGTAAGTTTGCAGGATTAGGACATGAATCTCTTTTCCACACCAAAAAATCATTCAGTGACCTGAAGTGGTCTGTTTCCATAGTTCTCATAGAAGTCTCTAAGATGTGTTCTTCAGAACTGTCATTTTCAAGATTATTGCTTGTAGTGGCTTAATTTTCCATAAAGATTGTTTAGAGACATAGTAATAAAAAGGAAGATTCCAAGGAAAGATACCTTATTTGTTGTGTGAGTGTTCTGAGAATGATTGTCTGTAATAGGATTGTACGAGTGGAGAAGTTAAGGGGTTTTAAGGAGAAATTATTTTCAACAAGTAAAATTCTGTCATGACAACTATGTGATAACAGGGAAGCTAATAGTGCCAGATTTCTGTTTTTCACAGGCTGGAGTGATGGCTTCCTCCTTTCTTTCTTTCTTCTTTCTTTTAAGATGAGAACATTCTGTCTGAAACAAGCTGTGCATGCAGTTCTAGTGGTATCTTACGCAGTACTTACATGCGTTAAGTGCAGGGTTGGAGATAACTGATCTGAATAGGGAGATCTTTGCACAACTGTGGGGTTTATTTCTTACCACATCACCCACTAATTATCCTTCTTGCCTGAAAGCAATAGAAAGTAAGCAGCTGGACTTTATATCTTATTGTATCTTAAAATTAGTATCTTAAATTGAGTATTGTTTAATTGGACATCTTTTAGCTAGAGTGATGCTTTGCATGCCATGAGGCATAAAGAGGTGTTACTCATAGACCATTACTTGTTTTGTCACAGAACAACTGGATTGTTGATTTTTTTCTCTGTCAAAGTGTTTGTCAGCAAACTATGCATTTTAGTTTGAGAATCAGAATACTGCTTAGTCCTCTACAAACGTTAAAGTATTAAAGCTACAATGCCTGTTCAGAGAGTCATAGATTCATGCATAGTAGGTGAAGACAAAGTAATGTTACTGGAGAAAACTACATCAGTTGTCTGATTCCTGCCTCATTCTTCAAATTTATGACTAGAAGAGCCAAAAGATAGTGTTTAGTGGGCAAGCTAGATGATTTCACATCGTGTTTGAACACCCTAACTTGACATACAGCTACACAGGCATTAATTTAAAGACTAATGATGATTTTGCAGTCAGAAACCAAGTGTGTCTAAATATGCTATTCAAAAAGGTGCTATTAGAAGAAAATAATTGTAACATTTTAGCAAACAGTGCTGCTGATATCTCACAGAATCTCACACTTCTTTCAGACTTGTGAAGGTAAATATTGAGAAATAGGCTGTATTTATAGCTATAGAAGACTAGTGTCTTTTTCAATTAATTGTCAAGGGTCTTAAAGGCTCCTGGCTTTTCTGTCTGGAGGAAGCTTGCCTTGGGTGCAGATCCCAGAGCTGTCCATGGGACTTGGCAAGTGCTCAGGGCAGCACGGTGAGTTTGGAGCTAGTAGCTGGGAAGGTAGGTCATGCAGAGAAAGGTGGAATGATGGGAGAGGTGGGAGGTGATTTTGGGTGAGAGTTCAGGGAGATAGGGTTCCTCTCTGGAACTGAGGATGTGTCAGAGAGCATGGAGGGGCTTTGGGTGTTTGAGGTTAAGGTCTGTATTATCTCAGGAAGGCAAAGAGGAAGGGGGACATGGCAAGAGAGCAAGGGGATGTGGGGAGCTGGCAGTGTTGCTGGTGAAGATCAGAGGAAGAGCTACTGCAGATACAGGAAAGAGCTGCCTTGTCTTATGGACGAATCAAAGCCTCTAACAGCCTGTGCACTGACTCAAGCTGAGCTGCTTTGTCAAGGCTGTCTATCCTAGTTTATCCACGTTTCCCAGGCTTGTACATAACGTTGTAAATAATGTCTCAAACTGTGAAATATTGCAGTTCTAAGCCTGAAGAGGTAGGCCTTACTAGTCACAGGGTCATAGGTAAGAATGAGCGAGGTAGTAAGACTGTCTTACATATAACTGCTCACTTGTTGGGGATGGGGTGGAAATCCTGTAAGTATTACCAAGGTGCAGACACTTTGCTTTTAGCTACACAAGATATTAGCAAGTGTGGTAGCGTAACAGCCAGAACAGGGGAGTGTAAAGGCTGGTCAGGTGTTGGAATTGAACTTAAAGCTCCTGTGGGCTGCTACAGTGGTCAGGCTGAGACCACAGCCCTGTCAGTAATGTCCTGGGGACATAAATGTGTAGGAACGCTCTCCCTTGTCAGGGCTTTCCTGCATCGTGGTCAGTCTTGGCTGGAGAATGAGCAGCGCTGAGCGTGGTTTGGAGCTTGCGGAGGACAGTGTGTCCCAGGAAGAGAGTGGATGGAGGACAGCAGGGATGGATGCTGTGGGTCTGTGGCTCACCCGGCAGAGGGCTCCCCTTCTAAGCTAATAAAAATCAGCTTCATCCCTGAGCTAACGGAAAGCATAAAGCTGGTTAACCACCGTACCTGGGAATACTGTGTTCTTGGTTTAAGTTTTGACACTAGTCTGTGCTTTATGTTTCTCAATACCTAATTGAAAGTATTTGGTAGAAGTGAAACAACATGTGTGATGTTATTAGAATTCTTTACAGACTGATAACATGTGTGTGTGTATTTGTATGTAATTATGTAAGTAACCACATGCAGGCATGTCTAATCTGATCAGTTATTTTCCTGCTTCATACAGCATTTTTTAGGAAAAATGTACTATCTTAACAGAAGAACACTGAGTATGGCTGAAAATATTATTAGGCTGCAGATTCAGTGGGCACCACTCAAAGTTTTGAAGTTTAAATTTAAATAAAAGGTTAAGACCGGGCAATATTTGAAAATACATATGTATGTACATGCCAGTGTCTTTTTTTTTTTTTTACAAGATACTTGATTCCCTTCTGCAGGACAATTAGGAGCTCATTATCCCTGTGTTGGGTACCTGTGCTTTTTTAAAATGATTGAAAAATTCAGTGCAACAGGTTTGGGTTGTCTTTTCTCCTTCGAGAATATGCATCTGTATCATGGCTCTATAAACCAAGAAGTGTTATCAACCCCTTCTGTAATTTCAGCAGTAAAGAGTCATATCATCTGCAGTTCAAAGCTGGATTAGTTCAGAAACACAGGTTGCCATCTCCATTTGAAGTAGGCTGTACCTTTATGACTCTGCTGCTTAAAATTATATTTAGAACCGACAATCACTCAAGTAGGCAAAGGCTAAAACTAGAGAAGCAAGGGATTGTTATAGGTGAAGCTAATCAATCAACTGTAAAATGTCAGAAATGTACTGGAGATATCTGGAATTTCTTTATTTAGGTACAAGTGATGGTTTGTAGCATAGAAGGATTTTGGTAGGTGGAGTGTGAGTGAGGCAAAAACTTTTCCATGCTATTTGCAATACGGAGCAACAGGCAGATCTCAAAGAACGCAGCTAGTAGAAATTCTCGCTATTTGCAGCAAGTGAGAGGAAAATTTTAATCCCCTTCTCTTTTACTCTGAGTTAAATATTGTGTCTGCTTTTCCTTTCACTTTGAATTTATTTCCTTGTAGAAGTTTAGCTGATGAAGAAGTTAACCTCTGTAGGCAGAGGGGTGCAGGCTCTTCCGTTGCTGCAAGTCTGTTCTGCACTAAACACTAAGACAAGGAAAATAAATTTTACCTAAACCTCTCCCTCTCTGTCCAGTCTCTTTTCCCAAGAAATGAATAATGCCGACATACTGGTAAACACCATGGATGCAGACAGGTGTTTCTTCTAGCATTTTCAGTTTATAGGGAATGGATAAAAAGCCTCACAGCATCAAACTAAGGGTCTTGAAGCAGCACCTGCATTTGTGATCCATCATAAGTGTGTAGGAGGTGATGCTGTGCTTGCAAGCAGGCTTCTCTGCTTGCACAGGGCAGCTCTGAGGGATGAGGCTCTTTTCAAGGAAAATTTTGATTCTCGTACGGTTTTTTTCTGCTCTTAGCCACTTCCTGCATTGGGCTGTTCATGTTGCTTTTCTTGACTTCGGCATCGCACGCAGCAGCCAGTGACAGAGACTATTTTAAGGCCTCTTACAATGGTCTTCTCATTTACTTCGCTAAAATGAGAAAGTTAGCCCTGCGTTGGCCACTTGTTAGCCGATGGCAACTTTTACTTTGACTCTGGCTCCCCTCCCCCACCTGAAATCCCTGGCTCAGCAAATATTTGAACCTGCCCAAGTTAATCATGAAACTGAGATCTTTATCTGAGAGAGACGTGCAAGCTACTGAGGGTGGTGGTTTCTTTTTTTTTTTTTTCACAGTACTGAAGTCAGGTTCACTTTTTAATGATGAACCGGAGTAAGTGGATAGCTTCTGCACAGCACAGAGCTTTAAGCAGTTAAGAAGAGAGAGAAGGCTTGGATTTTTCTCACTGCATGTTACAGCTCTTTCAGGGATTTTTATGGCATATTGGTTGGAAAACAGAGCAACCTCTTTTTCAGAATATTTTTTCCTTCATTGCTTCAGAGAAGCTTCCTAGGAAAAGGAAGTTTTAGGTTGGTTTTTTTTTTAAGCAAGATTTTTATAAGAGGAAACCAATTATTTTTTCAGGCTATTGGATTGTATTTTCAGGCTATATTACAAGGGTGATCATTTGCGATGCATAATTTACAAAGTAAGTGATTTTGAATTTCTGTGTGTGTTTTCTTCATCATCTGGTGGAAGTACTGTACTGTAACTGATTACCAGGTAGAGCTTTAATGGTCTTAAGGTACATGAATTAAATTAGTCGAGTACTTCAGTACCTCTGCAGGTTATATATGGAATGGGGAATAGCCTATCTGCCTCCTGTCTTTTCCTGCCTGCAGGCTAGGCTAGTCTGAGCTGAGCACTAACCTGATTATACAAGTTTGTTCAGTCCTAAATTGGGCCACCAGTGAAACCCTAGTGAAGTAATTTTTCCTGAAAGTATTCAGTGGGATAAAAAAAAACTTACTGATCCCACATGAGACGTAAATGCAGCAATGTAGGAAATCTTTGTAACTTAATTTAAATAATTACCTTGGCAACTACTCTGTTTGGGTAGCAGGTGGGCTAAACCTCCAAGTTCAGTGTTTAGACTTGTGTCTGGGATGATTTTAAGTATCCTGTTTCATTTTGGAAATGGAAGGAATCTTTGGAGCATGTCTACCTAAACAGGGAGGGGAGAGGAGTCTACTTCAGAAATGAATTTAAGCTTGTTATGTATGAAGCAAACTAGCATGCATCTTTTTGTAGATGCTGGTGCTCCAGACACCCTCATGTATGTTGATACTTGTCTAAAAGGGGTAACCTGCTGAGGGGCACAGATGGGGGGGTCGAGGGAGGGTTATATGTGCAAAATATTTGGGAAGCATATAAATTGTGTTAATTTTGTTAATGAGTATTTATGAGATAGAGCACATTTCATCTGCACCAGGATTTCTTGTAATGCAGGCACAGATAGTTGCTACAGCTACTCTTTGTTGTGGTTATTTTTGGTCTCTGGTTTTTTCCCCCCATAGATTATAGCAAGTATAAAGCATTCACATTGCTTTGCATAGCATTCTGCTCTGGAATTAATAGTGTGTTCTGTGCTTGTTTATTCCAAGAGATCTGAGAGAGTAACAGTCAGTGATGGCGGGTGTTAACAAGGAATATTTCTAAATGGTAGGAGGATACTGATGACATAAAGTCAAGTGAGGAAGGAGACACTGACAAGGGATTTTTGCTTTTAAAAACAATTAACTTCATAAATACCTCAGTGAGAACAGGGTAAAGAAACAGTGTGAAAAGGCAGACTAAGTCTTGCTGTATGCCAGCAGACAGGCTTTTTTATGTCCAGCAGAACCACTTTTCAAGATCTTGCTCAGTTCTTCCATGGTTTGTGCAAGTCTGCTGAACATATGATCACAATATTTGGTTTTTTGATTTCAAAATTATTTCATCTGGATTGATTTGGATTGTGCTTTATTGCATAATGATAAGAGAGGGAGACATCTCTGCAGTAAGCACATTTTAAATAATATCAACTCTGTCAGACTTGTGTGTCCATTAAAATAGTAGAAATCTGCACAGTTTAAAAACATGGTATTTCATTTTGTGGAGATATATATATATATATCTGTGTATGTGTAAAATGAGTGTGTAACTGATAGACACACACAGAGTCATGCTCTGCATCTTTAATATGTACAGTAGGTCTAGAATCCCTTTAAAGCTCTTTGAATGGTAAACTTCAGGCATCCAAGCAAGGGAATGCAACTGGGATGTGACCAACCTGCTTCTAAAGGGAGCTGCCCTGTGTGTGTGTCTGTGTGTGTGTTGTGTGCGCGTGTGTGTAAGAGCTACGTGCTGCAGCATATCAGCCTTTTGTCATCCTGCCAGGATTGGACTGTACCATGCTGCAAAGTCAGGAAAAGGAGCTGTGAACACAGGCAAGGAGAGCCCACTTGCTCCTTTTGTGTGTAACACCAGGTTTATGTTGCAGTTCTGCTAAATGTAGATTCTTTCCAAAACTGAAATTGTTTTAAGATTGATGTAGAACAAAATGAGGAAGCAGGAGTGGTTTGGTGACATTATTTTGACATGATTGGCTGAGGATTATGATGTAATAGGTTACAGTGCAGCCCCTTATAGGTTTTAAAATGAATTCCAAGACACCATTACAAAGAGAGCCTGACTCTTTCCTTGTGTCTGAGCTTACTCAGTGAAACTCATACAAATGTACAATACTGTTTGGAATATGGAAGAACTGGATATAGAATATCCTAAGACAGATATAAATTGTGGCACAGACTTGATGTTTTACATAGAAATGGATCCACCAGGTAAAACTGCAGTCTTATTATAGAAGAGTTAATTAATTTTGGTCTTTGCAATAGCTGCTGAAAATTTCTTATTGGATATGTCGTATTTCTTTACTTTGTTATTGATAGAATAGTTTTCCTTTTTTTTTTTTCAGAAACTGGAATTAAATTGTGGTGTAGTGCATGGTTATAGTAATTAGAATCTTAACATATTGAAATATCTGTCTGCTTACTTAATTGAATTTTTACTGAATTGACCTGTTTCTCCTTTTATTTTACTATGTCAGATGTAGTTTCAGTCCTGCTATTATATCATTGTATTTCTTTTATTTTTATTTTTTTTTTGCTCTCTCTGTTCCACACTGTGACTACAAGAAGATGCTGTAGTGACACTCTTATTTCCTGAAACAGTGATTACAAAACATTGCTTTGGATTGTTTCAAGGAAAAATATTTTTAAAATCTAGCAATGTTAACTGAATACCTGTTATAGCATCATTTTTTTTCATATCAAGTGGGAATATTGTGCTATCCTGATATTCACTGCAACTTTAAAAACATTCTCTTTTGAGCCTGATGGTAATATACAGGACAGAAATTATGTACTTGCTGGAGAACTAAAAGAGCTGAGTTGATTTTTAATCCTGATTCCAATGTAGTCCCCTCCTTGTTACTAAGTCAGTGCTGCAGTATCTTCCCTGGCACCCACTGGTATACGTATGCAGCTTTGACATTGAGGAAAGGGGGATGTGGGTTTTCATCAGTCCTGGCATTTGGAACACAATTTATTCTGTAGAATACTAAGATTAACACAAGGGATATTTGAGTCACAGATGGGTTTCTTAAACTGTTTGGTTGTTTTTGGGGGGTTTATTTGCAAATCATTACACAGAATGCTGAGGATCACAAAAACCCAATTCTTCAAATATACAGTATTGCTGTGGGTTTGCATCTTTTAATACTCAGCTTCTAGGTAAGGAAGCAGCAAAATTCCTCTGAGATCATTACATAGGGGGATTAAAAACAATGGGCATGTTTTGTTATTTGTGTTCACCTGGAGATAATGGAAGAAGGTGAAAGCAAACTTCAGATTTTTGTCTCTCAGACGCTTTCTTCACAGGAGGAGGAGATGAGTGTGGTGTTATATTTTGCCTAACTGTAAGAGTAACAGTTTTTTGAAACAGTGCAACTTTATTTTGAATTACATTGTTTCCAGTACAATATCTTGATTCCTCTAATGTCCTTTAAAACTGTTAGTGATGGACAACTCTGTTTTATAGCCATTCTCTTTTTTTTTTTCTCATTCCTAGAATCACAGAATTCCTGTAATAATCTGTAATTTCAAGGAATATATGGTCCTGTTTTCAGTGAGTTATAATCAACTTTTTTTCCCCTTTCATTTGCAGCACTGCCTCCTAAGCCACCGAAACCTAATACCGTAACTAACAATAGCATGAATAACAACATGTCATTACAAGACGCTGAATGGTACTGGGGAGATATCTCAAGGTAAATCAGCTGGGGACATTTATTTCTTATGTTTGGCTTTATGTTCTTGCTGTGCTGTTCTGTGTATGTGTATTGTGCTTCAGGTGTAGAAAAATTACAGTCCTAAGAGCTGTTTTTAGGATATTTCCCAACACAAACAAATTACAGTTGGTTTTATTCCAAACATGACTAAAAAGTTACAGGCACTCAATTAGGATGTAGTATGTGAAATGATTGTCCTGTTACTTTAAGGCAGCTGTATGAAATGCTAGTGTGAAGGGACAGCACCAAGAAACACGTATTTTCTACTTGTCTTTCATCCAGAACCTCCACTGTAGGGGCAGCAGTCAAAAAGTCAGACTAACAAGTGCCATATATTAGTAACATTTTTAACTGTACTATATATAGGTACATTAGACCAGCACTGGCTGTTCCAATTGTAGGGGCTTGTATGAACAAGCAGAAAGACCTTTGCATGAATAATAATTTTGCACAGCATTGAGAGGACAAAGACTATGCCATTTTTATATCCCAGTTGTTCTCCAGTAATTTAAAATAAGCTATTAAATAGCTGCATTTATTAGTGTGGAGATCTATAAGGCTTCTAAAACCCAGTCACTTTGAAAGAGAAGAATTTAGAGCTCTGTGAGGAGTAACTGAAACGATTGGTTGCTTTTGCTTTCATTTCAGAGAAGAAGTAAACGAGAAGCTTCGAGACACTGCTGATGGTACCTTTTTGGTACGAGATGCTTCCACCAAAATGCATGGGGACTACACACTTACGCTAAGGTGAGATGGGTCACACCAGGTCTGTATTGCTTGGTGGTAAAATGCAACGACTGCATTTAGCATGCAGTGTTCTTTAGGAAATGGTGCCTGAAGTATGCCTAACTTTGCAACATACTTTATTTGCAGGAAAGGAGGAAATAACAAATTAATCAAAATTTTTCATCGGGATGGAAAATACGGCTTTTCTGACCCATTAACTTTCAACTCCGTGGTCGAGCTAATCAACCACTACCGGAATGAATCTCTAGCCCAGTATAATCCTAAACTGGATGTAAAATTACTGTATCCAGTGTCTAAGTACCAGCAGGTAATTTAGCCTATTTTCTTTGTGTTTCGCTTAAATACAGAGAAATTACTGCAGACTGGGAAGTCATTTACCATTTAGAACTTCAGCTCTGCTAATATTTGAAAATATAAAGTGGATATAAAACCTGATATTTTTGTTTAAAACCAACTCCAGACTTTGCATATAAATAACTGAAACTTTAAATACTGCAGAAACATTATTAAGAAATAAATATGTTAATAAATATCCCACTCAGTGATGAAATACATAGTTTTCAGTATAAAGCTAAACACTTGCAATGCAAAATTGCTTTTTGTCATTAATTTCTCATTTGCATATTATGCATTTATTGCACTATATCTCTGTATTGATGAAAGAGGAATCGCATTTCCATGTAATTATCTAGGCATTTTAAAGCAGTTTTATCCGGAAAATCTCTGCAATATAATTGTTTCGTTACGGAGTATCTTTCCTTCTGCTCATCATTCCAGGATCAGGTTGTTAAAGAGGATAGCATTGAAGCTGTGGGAAAGAAATTACACGAATATAATACCCAGTTCCAAGAAAAAAGCAGAGAATATGACAGACTCTATGAAGACTACACAAGAACATCTCAGGTGAGCTAGATTAGAAACTGAAGGGAGAGTGGGAGACTTTGTAGATTTCGAAGAATACCATTGTGAATTCACAGTGCCATCTTACTCCTCCTCCCTCCTCCTCCTCCTCCTCCCTTCCCCCACCACTGCCTTTGCCCGAAAGAGGAAGCACACCTGATGTGCTTACTCAGAGTAGTAGAATTGCTTACTCATGTTTGGACAGCCACCACCTATAAACTTACCCACCCTGTGCCTGACAACTCCATCCAAAGCAAGTACAGAGCTATCTTGATTTACCAGCACTTCTGCATACTGACCTCATCAAGTTGAGTTATGCTTTTTCAAGACATATTTGCAGGGAAGAATTGCATTTTATTGCTGATTTTTGAACAGAATGGCTTACTATGCAGGATAGAGAGATGATGTGTGTAGATACAGTGCAGAAATGAAAAGCTGCCTCTGTCCTTCTTGCAGCTTAATTAGCCTCATCTTGAAGTGCTAGTGAATTAGTGCAGTTTTACAGGCACAGAGTCAAGACTGCTGCTTACAATGTGCAGGAAATCTGCCTAAAAATAGTAGAAGGAAAGTGGAGAACTGCTGGCAACTTGAACTAATGACTTAAGACTTGACTATCAAGTAGGTATGTAGGGGCAGGAGGATAGGATAGAGGACCTCTTGAGACCTGTCCAGGCCAGGGTGCTACACCTTGAATTTCAGAAAACCTCTAAGGACATTAGTCTATACAAAGGACAAAGTGCATTGCCATAAGGCTCAAAGCATCACGAATAATATTTATTTATACAGAGAAAAGATTGTAACGTTCTTTTTCTATCAGTTTTACTTTCTTGATAAATCTCAGCATGGAAAGCTTATCGTGGTAGTCTTTGACACAGGCCTGTGGTCTGCAAAGCCATAAGGCTTTGCAGACAGAATGCATTTTGGTAGAGGGATATTGAAGTCTTTTACAATATACCAAAGTGTTTCTGTGATACAAACCAATAAATCATCCCCGTTGTCTGATAACAACTGTAATAACAATTATTTATTTTCAGGAAATTCAAATGAAAAGAACAGCTATTGAGGCATTTAATGAAACAATAAAAATATTTGAGGAGCAGTGCCAAACACAAGAAAGATACAGCAAGGAGTACATTGAGAAATTTAAACGGGAAGGAAATGAAAAAGAAATACAAAGGTCAGTATTTGGTTTTGCATGAAAAATTGTATTATTTTTGAAAAGAGCAAACAATGCCGTGTCTGCCTAAAGCTGAAGCAAGATGACAAGCTTAAAGTTGTTCAGTTGTAAGGAAAGAAGCCTCAAATAGGGTAAATGTGAACTTGCAAAATATATAGCCACATCTAGAGACGTAATCTGTTCTCTTAAGCGTCTGCACCTCTAAATAGCAGATTATAAAGTTATGAATAAGAGATCAGAGTGTAACCCAGCACATTATTCCATTCAGAATTATGCACAACTATGAAAAGCTGAAGTCTCGGATAAGTGAAATTGTGGACAGCAGGCGCAGATTAGAAGAGGATTTGAAGAAGCAAGCAGCTGAATACAGAGAGATAGACAAGCGTATGAATAGCATTAAGCCAGACCTCATCCAGCTGAGGAAGACAAGAGATCAGTACTTGATGTGAGTATCACAAATTAACAAATTTGGGTTTAAGTTGTTTGGGTTTTTTTTAATGATATCCAATGTTTGTGACTAAAATATCATTGTATTTGCAATTATTGTCCAGGTGGCTGACTCAGAAAGGTGTCCGGCAGAAGAAGCTCAATGAATGGCTTGGAAATGAAAATGCAGAAGAGTGAGTATTGAAATATTTAAATATTTCTGGTGTTTCAAATCGTCTTATGCAAAAGTGAGATAAAGCAAACTTAATTCTTGGACCTCCACACAGAGGAAATCTCAAGCCTAGGTCTGCAGCAACAATACAGCCTACATAATGCAAGTTGCAGACAGGTTTCTGTCTCACTCCCTACTCTCCATTTTTCAGGGACGTGCATACTCAAGTTAATATAGCAAAGCACTGAAATGTGTCTTTATTCTTACCAGCAAAATTAAGTTTGTGAGGTGTTAGTGCCTTAGAGAGATGTCATGAGCAGATTTTTTCCAAATGTCAGGCTTTAGTACCATGGTGTTATCTAGTATAGTGGTACCCATACCAGTATATCACATTGCTGTTGGGGATGATAGATATGTATATGCTGAGGAGTGGTTCTTCTCCAGTTTTGTGGTTCTATTTAACTTTTCGGGCAAAGGGCAGGATAGTATTCTGTCATTTCAAGCAAGTTAGTTCACTATAGGTTCTGACAGGGACTAGGCTAATGAATACATTTCATTGCATTCCTGGGTGGTGTGAACATAGACCACATTTAAACAAAAGGAAGACACGAAATAATATCTCCAGTGTAGTAACAGTGAAGAATGAAGAACTAGAAAACCCAAGTTGTCTCAGTAGTATTTGTATCAACATTTCCTGCCTGTGTAGTTTCTCATGCATGCCTTTTATGCTGCCTGGTTGAATACACAACAAAAGCAGCAGAGTGACAATGACTCCTTAGTGGATTTACATTCTAGCTTTGTCCACATCTGTTTTAATTTGGCTTGGTTTATTGAGTCTCCTACTGTTATCCTGGAAATTGTACATCTCTTCTGTGGTAGAAGCAGGAGATTAAAATGGCATACACGTTTCAAAGCCACGTTGTTCTCTCAGTCTTTGAACAACTCAAAGATGATATGATGTAAGATATTTAGGCACCTGTTTCCAATGGTACTTTTATCACTTAAGCAGTGGACAAAGAACAATGCTGTGCCATGGGTTTAGTCTAGCATCAAAATAGTAAGTGAAACTGTTTGAAAAAAATATTCATGTTCTTTCACTCTGTGACTCTCCTGCCAGTGAGTCTGGTAAGAGCTCAGGCTTGAACTTTCAGTATATGACTTTTTTTCTAAAGTTGCAATGCAGAAAAAATGCCAATATAATGAGCTGGATGAAAAACAGGAATCACTTTCTCTAGATGTTGTTTGAAAATAGAGACATTGCCGAATGCATTTGAATATCATGCAGGTCAAAGAAGTATGATAGGATAAGGGACCTAGAGAGTGTTATCTGAAACAAAAGAACTATTTTTCTTCATGAAAAATGTAATTCTGAGGCTGCTGATTTCTGTAGAGTACTTTGAGAATCTTCAGAAAGACAGAACCATGGATGAGTGAGAAGTCATCTTTCCTTAGACCAAGGAAAACTGATTAAAAACCTATTACAGAGAGAATAAGTGCATTAGCCAAACACAGACTGATTGCAAGCTGAGCAGGAGAGGCAGGGCCCACTAGTGCAGGCTGCTGGGGGAGTGGGAAGCTCTGGAAACAAAGTGATGTCCAGACGGCTGAACCAGAGGCATCTTCTTTCATGGTGGGCTTCAGCTCAGAGGGTTCTCATAACTCTGAGTCAGCTTTATAGTTGGTGGCTCTTTTGGTAGAGAAGACCTTATATTACATGCTCTTCTCATAATCTGCTTATAAGGAGAGGGAGGAAAAGCACTCTACTCTTGCACCCTTTCCACAAAGCCATCTACCCTATAAGTAATTAATCTGTCTACCTGTACGACTGCTCACAGCTTCTCCAAGCAGCAGCTGCAGTTGATACATTGCATGGTTTTTCACTGCTGACCAAGTGTTCTGGTCTTTAGAAATGAAGCTGACTCAGAGGGTATTGATTTTGTTGGGCCTTGCTATTTACCAAAAACAGTGAACAGTGGTAGAAGTACTGGAGAGCTCACAGCAGATTCTGAAAAAATAGCACAGCATCTTTTAATATTCTTCTTTAGATTTGCATGAGTGTTGTTAAAAGAAACAGGAACCAGAGCTTGTATTTTAGTTCTGTTCATTGGTTTGAATGGTGCAGTATTACTTGGATTAGTTCCCTGGGTTTACCAGGGAGGCACCTTACTAATCATTGACTTTTTTGGTTTTGTAAGTAATATAAGATGAAGACTACTTAATTAATGGACTTTGCTCTGCTATGCATTTCACAAACACATCTTTTCCTATTTTGACAGCCAATACTCTATGGTAGAAGACGATGAGGACTTGCCCCATCATGATGAGAGAACATGGAATGTGGGAAATATCAACAGAAGCCAAGCTGAAAATCTGCTGCGGGGAAAGAGAGATGGAACATTCCTGGTTCGAGAGAGCAGCAAACAAGGCTGCTATGCCTGCTCTGTTGTGTATGTACCCACGTTTGTGAATGATGTAACCAGCATTTGAGGGGCCTACCTTGAGCTGAGGGCAGGTAGACAACTGCGTGTGCATGATGCCCATTAGAGCCTTGGGCTTGCTAGCAGGCCAACAAGTCCTGAGGACCTTCTTACTGCTGCTCCATTTCATGGAGTCATAGATTGTTAAGGGGTTGGAATGGACATTAGAGATCATCTAGTCCCAACGCCTGCCCTGGGCAGGGACACCTCCCACCAGAGCAGGTTGCCCAAGGCTTTATCCAACCTGGCTTTGAACACTGCCAGGGTTGGGGCAGCCACAGCCTCCCTAGGCAACCTGTGCCAGTGTCTCACCACCCTCATGGGAAAGAATTTCTTCCTAATATCTAATCTAAATTTCCCCTCTTTCAGTCTGTACCCATTACTCCTTGTCCTATCAGTGTAGTTCCTAATGAAGAGTCCCTCTCCCGTTTCTCTGTAGGGGAGTACAGAGTGACACAGCTCTAACCTGTACCACTCTCACAGATGAGCCTCACTCAGAAAGGAAACCAGAGCATGGATGCATTCCTTTCTGTGCTATCTCCTGCCGCCCTAAGCTAACGTGACATCTGAGAATTTGGGCTAAACCTGGGGTTTTGTCATTTTCCCACCAAAGAGGAATTCTATGTACGGACTAACATCTTAAGATTTATTGCCAATTCCTTATTTTCTATCTTAATTTTATTGTACTCACAAACTAAAAACTGGTTGTTTTGCTTCCTTTTTTAGGGTGGATGGAGAAGTAAAGCACTGTGTGATCAACAAAACACCTACTGGGTATGGATTTGCAGAGCCATATAACTTGTACAATTCGCTTAAAGAACTGGTGCTACATTATCAACACACATCACTTGTGCAGCACAATGACTCTCTCAATGTCACACTAGCCTACCCAGTTTATGCACAGCAGAGGCGATGAAGATCTTAATACTCTGGGTTGTTTGTTTTTTTTCTAAAGAGATGATTTGACAACATTGAGGCCTCTGGAGAGAAAAGGCTCCTTTCAGCTTTACTCAAGAATTTGCAGTATCAAAGCTATCTGTCTTCAGATGGGACTAAAGATTTCCTTCACAACTGCAGTGGGAGAGATCACAGTATTAAGCTGTGAATGTATGTTTGTAATCTGAAGTGCTTTTTTTTTTTTTTTTAATTAAGAAAAGAAAAACACAAGAGAAAAATCCAAACCTGATCTCCCTGCAGGGACATAGAGGCCTTTAAGCATGGTGCTTGTTTACGACCACTTCTGAAGCTTTACCAGCTAGAACATTGGATTATCCAGACACAAGGTATAAGAGGTCTGTGTCATTCGGTTATTGGAATTTCGTGGTCATGACCTGTCTTGGAATAGTGTTGCTGCACTCAGTGGATCCAGACACACAGCTTTGTGGATTTTATTTGGTTTCTGGTGAAAGATATGTAGCAGAATGGCACTTTCATTTCTAAAGGACACTTTAAAAGGACTTCAGTTACAGTATGTTGTTCAGAGTAATTGTAATAGCAAAGTGCCAGGAAGGGTTTTGTTTAGGTGATGAAAAATCCTGTTTTAAGAATATATTTAAGACTGAAGAAAACAGGACTTTCAGTGGCATACAGTGTATAATAATGTACATAGTACTGGATGACTAACTATCATTGATGGAAACTATCAGTACCAAACTGCTTCTTCTTTTTCCCTTTCTGTTTGCTGAAAGCTGAATTCTTAGACTATGCTATGCAATACTGAATTTTCTTTAGGCTGTAGTCTTCTCACAAGCATAGGGAGCTTGTTTTTCTTTCCTGTTTCATTGTCTTCTTTTTTTCTTTTGCCTGAGAATATTTTTCCTGATGATTATTTTTCGTTATTAATTTTCTTGTTTGTTTGGGTTTTGTTTTTTTTTTTTAAATGTACAGGAAGCCAGCAAGAGTTGGCTTGAGAATTAAAACTATGAAATATTTTACAGTTTTCTTTGTACAGAATATTGAGCTACTAGCTCAGAGTTTAAAAAGTTCATAGATTTTTTTTTGACTAAATATTTTGTTGGGCAGTGCCTGATAAGCTTCAAAGCTGCTTTATTCAATAAAAAATATATGAACATTACAAAATATCACTGAGTCCAACAATACTGTTTCAGAGATATCTTTAGAATACGGTACCATGCTACGTTTGCTTCTTGAAGCATTTTGAACTTCTATCATGATTGTCTTTGTATTTGGAAGACAAAAAACTTAGTGTATCCTTCTTTGATAATGACTGCAGAAAAAAAAATGGGGATATTTTGCTACTGCAGTGTAGAGTGTAGATAGTTTGGATCTCAGAATGAATCCACCTTCATAGTAAATAAATTGCTTCTTGACCTCCTGTGGCAGAATTTTTGTCAGCATGTAAAGGTATTTTCATTTCACATGAAGGAAGTTTCTCTAATCTGTTGCCTCGGTTTGTTTTTTGTATTAGTATTGTGGAAAAAAAAAAGGCTTCCACCTTTGCTAAGAATGTTTGGATACAGTATAGAGCTAATTAAGACTGGAAAATGTCTTTTTTGAAAGTGATCAGGCTCTGATATTTTTTTTCAGAAGTTTGTAGGCTGAGGCAGTATCAAGGTGTACAGTTCCATAATTTCAGGGCACCAGAGAGTTATAGATTTCCTTAGTTAAGGGAAACAAATACATGAATCTCAGTAAAGCAGACTTACTAGTAATTCTGGGACAGTTCACTGCTGATGGTTTGCAATGGTTATTTATTGTCCTGATCACTGAGGAAATTCACGCATTGCAAATTGATAAAGTAATCAAGTTCAGAGAAATCTTGGAAAAAGTTTTGAGTAAGTGAACATATGAATTTATTCTTCCCCCGAGATGCAAAAGGCCAAGACCCATTACTATTAAAGAGAGTTGCACACACAATCAAAAGAGTGAGATCCATGGAGTTCTCTCACAATAGTTCTGGTTTAGAGATACTTGTGTTCTATTTCAAAGTATGCAATGCTTTATAAGCTATTGGAAATAATAAGAAGAAATTTGCCAGTCTCCAATAGTCTTTGTGTTATCTTCATTTTTACATTGTTACTTCTGAGGCTGTAAATCTTTTGACTTTATTTTAATTTTGTGCTCTTTTTTTTTTTTTGATGGGTTGTCTTTGCTTTCCTGTAGGTGTATTTTCTTACTAGAATTTATATCAGGAAAATAGATTCAACAAATATTAATGTTTCATGATAGTCGTCACTTAGAAAATTATTCTGAATATTTTTCCTGAATAGAAGTTTAGTCTTGATCCCTTCTCTTCCTCATTCCACACTCTTTTCAGGCCTGTAGGACCATGTAAATTTGGTATACTAATAACTGGTTTTTACTATGAAAAGCACCAACAATTTCTCTAGCATGCCAGTTATACTACTGGGCTTGAAGTTACAGATTAATTCAATATACAACAGTTTAACACTTTGTAGCAATCCAAGATATTCTTTGGACGTATGTTAATTTCTGAATGTTAAATATTTTAAGAGTAAAGTCGTACTTTTTTTTTCTCTCTGTAAGCAAAGTATATGTAACCTGAATTGATGTTTCACGTAGCATTTGTCAAGAAATTTTATCGTAGTTAAGGCATTTGGATCTAATTTTCCTCGTATTAAGAAAACCCCTGCTATGTCAGTGGGGCATATCCTTAGCATGCCCAGCCCAGTATGGAATATAATTCGTTCCTGCGTGCTGTGCAACTTCTCTTCATGTGTGGCTGTAGCAGAAAACAAACAGTGTGCGTGCAGATTTGGCACTTGCTTTTCTTGCATAAGCAACAATGAGAAATAAGCACTGTGTTGTAAAGATGAGTGCTTAGGGCTTCTTATGGGGATGTTCTGCCTACACTGGGTCTGTGCAATTTGCAGGGATCACTTACACCCTCAAATTGTCATGAGGTGGGTTTTCTTTGGTACTTTTGTATTGTGTGGCCTCTGCATTTCTCTCCCTCCTTAATGCACAGAGCTAAGTCATCATAGAATCATAGAATTTCGGGGGTTGGGATGGACCTTAGAGATCATCTAGTCCCAACCCCCTGCCCTGGGCAGGGACAC
>NW_008687643.1:11486-16637 GCF_000695815.1 Acanthisitta chloris | reverse complement strand
TAACCTAACCTAAACTTTCCCTCCTTCAATTTGAACCCATTATCCCTTGTCCTATTAAGAACTATTGCAGTTCTTAATAAAGAGTCCCTCTCCAACTCACTCATAGGCCCTTCAGATATTGAAAAGTTGCTGTGAGTCCTGCCAAAGGCCCTATTCACTGCAGAGTTGTTTGTCTTTAATGTACCATATTGTTCACTCCAGTTTTGATTTGATCTCAAACAGACTACTATATACAGAAAAAAAGGCATGGGGATATAACTGAAGAATCACAACATTTTTCTGTATTTCTATTGATGTGTAGTTTTTTCATCTAATATAATTCAAGGATGGGGTTTATTCTGTTACTTTTTTTTATTTGCTTGGGGAATATCCTTTTTTTATTTTAAACCCTGAGTTACGCTGCACTTCAGCAGCTCTTTCACAAGGCCTTTGAGAGGTATGAGACATAACAAAGAGAACCAAAACCCACAAGCAAAATTCAGAGATTCTGGAGTTGAAATTTGCAGGTTGGGGATATGTATCTGCACATATGCGTGCACACTTGCTGTGTTTATGTATTAATAGATCCCAATTTAGGTGCATTTCACCGAACATGATCATTTTGCTGAATTCAGTAAGTGATATCATTAACTTTGTTTAAAGACGCACACATGCACACTTAGACCTTTGTGGGTGCAGCATGTTTCCAGATACAGTTTAGAAAACTGAGTTTCTGTGTTGTTGGATAGTTTCTTAAAAAAAATAAAACTTTAAAAAAAAAAAAAAAAAAAAAAAAAAAAAAAAAAGCTTGTCTGTATGGTTCAGTTATCTAAGAAATCTTGTCAAGCAATCTGTAAAACCAAATCTTCAGATTTTCTATTTGGTGTCAACTGTTCTGTAGTGAAGAAATGGCTTTGTCTTGTAATTGGCAATGAAATAATAATGCTTGGGAAAACATTCAGATGCTTCTAATGGGGAAAACTTCTGCCGATTTTCACACAGTGCTTTTGCTATGCATGGTATTAAGTTGGGAAAGTGAATCCTGATACTATTTTTCTTTCAGGGTCACTTTAGAAATGGGCAGCTCAAAGCACAATGCCTCCCATGGGACAAGGTTCCAAAGTGCAACGTTTTGTGTAGAATCATTGCATTTACTGCAGTTGAGACTCAACTGTGGGAGTTGGTAATGTTACATTGCACTTGTCCTGATGAGATTGCATTAGCTGCCCAAGATGCTGCTATTTTTTTTATTCTTGTTTTTGAAAATAAAGCTCTGTTCTGTTAAATGTCTTTAAAACATTAAGATTACTTTGTTTTAAAATGGTCTTTGAGGAGGTGGAGGGTAAAGCAGGTTGTAAATTGCCTTTACAAGGCAACAGTGAAAACATGCCTCCTTGAAATTTTGTTCAAGCTGTAGAGTTGATGGAGCTGTGTCTTGTTTTTGAGTTGCTTTAAAAATTGTAATAAGTCTTCAAGCAGAATAAAGGTTGTTTTGAAACTGCATTTTGATTGTTGAGGCTTCAATAAGGTCTGTGATGTCTATTTACCAGCATCCTTGGCCAACTCTTCCTGTCTATATGTGGTTTTCTTTGAAAATGAGACCCAAAAGCTCGTATTATTACAGGGAACTAGGGAGCAAGTAGTTTCAGCTGATTCACAGTTGTCCTGTGTCTTGAACTGGAGGGGGAAGTTGAGTGGCTTGAAAATAGTCTCATGTCAAACAGGGCCAAAGTGACAGTTCTGCTCATCTCATACTCTTGCAAAAGCAGTGTAATACTCATGATCTGTGTTCTGCCTTTTACAGTGCAGATAAAGTTCTGCTTCCTCTGAAGCAAGTGTGAGTTTTGACACTGAATCCCATGAACCCTGTCAGTCTTTGTAGCTAGAAGTCATATACCAGTTTCATGTCTGCATCTAAGTGTCAAAACCAACATGAGATTGAAGGAGGGAGGAAGTGGGGGGAGGGATTGGGCAAGACAAGTTGTGAGCATTGTTTGCTTCTTTATTGGTATGTGGTATTCGACTTCTTCAAGCTCATCCATATCTTGCCCCTGGAAAGTTCCTCCAGGGAAGTCAGCCAGCCACTCTGGAAGCAGAAGGAGATTCCTATTCCCATTTTGCCCAAGGTTTCCATTCCAAAATTTGCTCACATGTTGCTCACACTAACCTCAAAATAACCTTAACTGAGGTAGTCAGGTAGCACAGGCTTGAAAGAAGTTTTAATAATCACAACATTGTCACTGGCCGTTAGAAGTTCTTGCAAGAAGTTTAGGTTAAAGGCTTATTATCATAATTTTAGCCTGCTTAATAGAAGGTGGTGCTAGATCTGTAACATGTGTCTGTTGCAGTTTTCCTCGGTTAGTAATCTGATTCTTTTATACAGGCACTGAGTTTATTTTGATCCTGCTTACTGAACTGATGTTGAGGAACACAAAGGCTTCTGCAGCCATAGAGCCAACATCTTAAAATAAGGTGAGCTAGGTGATGAATCACTCATTGTCCATCATCATCTATTGCAGAGAAATTAATACTAGTGTATCATGATGTGCAGAGCCCAATGGACCAGGAGATTCCTTGCCTGTATCATACATTGTATAGAAATCACTCTTGGCAGGCTAGAAAAATAGTTTGCAAAAACGTCATTCTATTTTTGCTGTCTGCAGGCAAACACAGCCTCACTTTCCCTCTCTGCTCTCTTGCTAAGCTTTAATGGTCATAGAATCACAGCGAATATGAAAAAATGCTTAAATCTATCTTTGTGCAGCTACAAGTGGGTGTTACATTTTTGTAGGCTTTGGGAATGCTCGTTGTGGGTTGGTTTTTTCCTCTCCCAAGTTGCTTGACTCATGCAGAATCATGTGCAAGTAACTTCATACAAATCCCTTTGAGCTGTGAAGTCAGAAAAGGGAAGAGATTTTAAAACTCAGTGTCACCTTCTCAGGACTTCACCGAAGGAACAGGTGACATCTCCTCCCCTCGACCTCCAGCATCTCATCTCATACCCGGTACTCAATCTTCCCAGCCATCCAGTTGGGAGCTTCCCCAAGCCACCCAGCCAGTCCCACTGTAAATATCAGGCTAGCACTTCTCAGTTGGCTGGTGAGCAGGAGCAGTTTCGGCAGGCAATGGTCCTTGTAAAGCTAGAGGCCAAGCAGGGGTATAGTCAGAGCCTGACTGGGCTGTGGGTGACTCTGCATGGACCAACACAGGCACTCCTAGGGCTGCAGGTGGGGGCAGCCAGGCACAGATGTCACAGGTAAGGAGAGCCCTTTGGTGCAGCTCTGCTGAAGCCCTGGACCACCTCTCACTGCCTGTAATGGCCTCCCATGGAGGTGACCCTCCCTTCTGCCATGGGGAAGAACCCCTTTTGTTCACATGGGGACCCTTCTCAGATGATTACCTTTAGGATACACCTAATATTTACCACAGGAGCCTGATTCCCCCTCATTTAGAGGGTGGGAACTGAAGAAATACAAACAGCAGGGTCTTACCAGCATCCCTGGCTGGAAGGAAGGCTAAAAATAAGTGGTTCTACTTTCCCTGCAGGATGGCTTGAGGGGGAGTGGGGTCAGACATGCTTCCAGACAGGCGTGGGCTGTATGAGAGGCACTGGGCCCTTCCTAATACCTCTGAAACAGCGAAAAGCAGGAAATGTGGGAGCATAGTCCTGGTGTCTCCTTTTTTTAATCCATTTGTCCTATGTCCTCAAACACATAGGCCCCCAAAAAGAGAAATGCTGTAGGGACCTTCTGGATAAACAGATATTGATTGATCAGCCACTATCCAAACTTTGTGTAATCTCTGCTGGGACCAGCCTTCTGACCTCTGATCAGGCAATCAGATAACCAGAAACATCCTGGTAGTTCTTTGAAAAAGCAGGGGTTTTATCCATGGCTGTGCCAGACTGTGTTTCCTGCCAGAACAGAATTGCAGGGACACCTCTGTGTCATTCTGTCCTCTATGAAGAAATTACCTCTGCATACTAAAAATGGAGGCATTTAGGGCTACTGATTTAAATGTGCAAATATTGACAGGAGTAAAATTTAACAGGTAGCACACAAAAGGATCTATAACCTGCCATCCACAGGTCTTTGTACAAAAAATATTGACAAAACTGGACATGAATATAGTTAATTCAGATGATGATTTCACTGCCATGTGTCTGGTATTCCTAACTCATTAGAAGACCACAGCCTGAGAAGAAAGATAATGAATTCATGCCTGAGAGCATTTCATCCACTATAAATGTTTATTTTCTACCTGGTTTACTTCATTTTTCCGCAAGTCTTGTGCTTGGTATAAAACAAACTTCGCTGGATTAATCCTTTTCATATTTTTTCGTGTTGTAGCTACAAAAATACTTTAGCAGATTTGTCCATGGGGTGTTAGGTGAAACAGACACAATCAAGAGTCAGTGTTTGGTGGTGACCTTCCTGCAGGGGATCGCATGTCTGATTTGTGTGACAGGGTGGTCCAACACATCTCCCTGTCCAGTACCCACACCAGTTCTTCATACAGGTGACAGATTCCATGTGTCTTCACGCCTGTCACTGCACTCAGGGTCATGAAGTGTAAGCTTTACCTACCTAAAAAGGTGGGTATAGCAACTCTTAGCAGCTCATATGTGGCGAGACTGAGTGGGAACAGAGACCTGAAAGAGCATGACATGGAAATATGAGAGGAATGCAAATCCAGCAGCTGTCAGAACTGGAGCCATACCAGGGAGCAAAGGCAAAGGGAACAGCTTCTCACCTCTCACCACAGCCTCCGAGCAAGGACACAGACTGCACCGTTCTGGGGTTCCAGCAGCCTTCCACCTTCCATGTGAAATCCATGAAGGATTATTACTCTGTTGAGTACAGGCTGCCACTTGTAAACAGCAGCTGTTTGCATACTCATGCAATTTGCAGCTCTTGGTCGTTTCAGAACCACAGTAAGTTTGAACATTTTGAGGTGGGATTCATCTCATCTAATTTTAAGCACCTAAAAGAAAGGCTTGTCATCAAAGCCGTCTGGCAAAACTCTTTAGGAAGAGAGCCAGGCAATTCCCAAGGGTGACTCACCCCACCTACCTCAGACACTATTCTTAGGATGCAGTGAGTCACTCTATGGAGTCACTCCATTGACTGGAGGGAGAGCCCAGGCAAATGGCTTATGCTGGATGTGCAACTT
>NW_008687643.1:7131-11420 GCF_000695815.1 Acanthisitta chloris | reverse complement strand
TTCCAGTACCAGCTGCAATGTCTTCTGCTCTTAGGCATAATGATTATGGATAATTATTTTTAGGGTAGAATTTCAACAGGTTTATAGAGCTTAGGTCTTTCATAATAGTTGCAAAGGTGGCAGACAGGTCCAGAAAGATGTTGGACCATGTCCTCCTTGGAGTTGTAATGCTTGAATCCATACAGAGGAATTCAGATAAACTGTAATGCCATGATACTGCCGCCTTCTCTGCCTGCTCCAGGGAAGAACTTGGCACTCCCTCAGGCTTGTCAGTGCCTTCCAACCACTTGTCTATATCCAGGGTATAGACCTGCCTTTTGAGGAATAATTTGGTCTCTTGCCAGCCATGTGGTCATCTGAGAAGACATGGATTAAGAAGTTGCTGCTTTTTTTTCCAAGTGAGATCAGTTTGTTAGTCACCACATATGTGCTTCTTTTCTTACTCAGGGGAAATTTAGGGAACTTGACTTTCTTTCCTTCAAGTTGGTCCATAGCCAAGAACACAGGGTGAGGTATTGTGACAGCAAAACTAAGATAGGAAGGTCTTCAGTCACTCTGAGCTCTACCTCAGGGCAGGAGAGCTGTGTGAAATTCTCCAGGCACCTACTACATGGAAAATTCAAGGATGTGGCAGGCCCTACAGTATTTTTTTGGATACAGGAGTATATGCATGGCAAATTAAACCAAACCTTTCAGTTAAGAATGTGCTACTGAGAAGGGTCTGCAGACTGCATGGGTAGTTTCGCCATCCAGTGAAATGGAAGATCTGGCCTTTAATAGTCTCGGTGCCTAGAGCAGATGCAGTGACAGGTCAAAGGCAGGAACATTTTGGAAAGAAGCTTCAGGAGACTTGAAACGAAAGAGGAGAAGGTGTTATACAAACAGCTGTTGCTCTACTGATAACAGGCAATGTAAACAAGCAAGCCATGGATTGTCAAACAACACACGAACACCAGGATTCCTCAGGATATGTGAAAAAGTTCATCAGAATGGGTTCATGTCTTTGCACCTCTTTATGGTAGGCACTGTAGGTTTCTGGACAAAAGCATATTGGTCCTAGGTGAAGATGGACTGGCCTAGAGGGTGAGTAAATGTCCATAACCACACTCCTGCAAGGTTGTAAGTATTTCAGAGAGGATGAGAGGACAAACTGATTTAAAAAAAAAAAAAAAAAAAAAAGCCTGCTGTGTACAAATACACACAATTAAATGATATTGATGTTTCAAAATGTCTTGATCTTTGTTACCAATAGCTGTTGCTAAAACTGAAATCTTGTCACGGGCTGTCCATTTCCCACCGTAATCTTGGCAAGCACAGATAGGCCAGGTCTTACACACAGTTCTCCACTGGAGAAAATGCCTCTTATCTGGCTGGGCCAGATGTACTTTCAGCAGGGTGCGGCCAGAGACTGGACCCAAGTTGTTTTCCATCAATGCAAGTTGCTTGGGTGCCTGTGCAGTCTTCTGACCAGCTGTGTGTGACAGCTCCTGGGCAATGCTGGCTCCAAACAGCCATCTTCAGAGGATGGGAGCAGAGGGAAAAAGAAAGGGATTGGTATTAAAGTCTTGATAAGAATTTTGTTCAAAAGAATCTTCCTTTTGGTGTCACATACAGAAAAGCACATCCTCTGTTAAGATGGTTCAAGAAAGCTCCTTTTACTGGGGAAGGTGGTTAGCTGTGGCAACTAAGTGAACAGGTTTCCCTCCCTTATTTTCACAACATCTATAGCACTGTGTATGCACAAGCTCCCTTCAGCATGACTTTGTTGGAGACTACAATATCATTGAGAACCACCTAAGGCTAACCTGACATTTCTTAGCTGAATACAACCAGTAACATGGTCTCAGGTCATGGACAAGGTAACTAATGGAGACTGTTCAGCTTCTTAGCTAGGCTGTACCAACGAATAGTCTTCCTTTCAAAATACCTCAAGCCCTGAATTTCTGAAATTCAAGCATCCCTTGAGCTTGGTGTAAAATTGATGAAAAGTACCTGAAGAAGCCAGAAAAAATCCATGTCAATGCCTTAGTAGAGAAGTAACCATGCTGCACAAGTAAGTTGCCATAGGGGTTTTCCAGAAAAGACACTCTGGAGCTTGAAAAGTGAGTCTACCACAGCTACACCACTGTATCCCATACCTATTGTACATATTTATGATTTCTAGATTGGATTTGATGTATTCAGCTCCAGTCAAAACCCAAGGATTTTTGACTGTCCTCAAATCTAACTGTTCTGACAGGGAAACAGCTGAAGCAACTGAACCTGCAAGCAGCCAGGTTGTTTCTGTGGCAATGGAGCTGTGAAGGAAGGTGGTGGCTAGCTGATATCCTGACATGAAAATCAGGTGCACCTGAGAAACATGCCTGATCCCAGAAACTCGAAGAAAAGTGATCCTCTATCTGGTAATATATATATGTAAGCCTTGACTGATGCATGTCCATGCCTAATTCAACACGTATGTTTTCTTCTTTGAGGTGACATCTTCAAAGCTCTTTAGCTTACAAAAAGCATCAGCACATATCAGGCAGGTGGTTTCTCATTGTTTTGTTTTTTTCATGTCAGCTCTACTCTGTACAGCCTGGAAGGTGAAATAGCTGACTATATGCTCCCAAAATATTGGGTACTTGTGAGTATCAGTTCCAGCAGATACTTCACAACTGAAGCCCCTCTATACTTTCACTTCTATAGCTTCTGAAGAAAACCTGGCTCTGGAGATTTGAGAACTGGCTCCCACTGAGACAGACAGACCATGAGATATGTGAAAAAAGCACTTTTCTTCTACTATTTTCCTGAGCTACCCATTTTCAGTGGACCAAATTCCTGGTAGATCTACTTGAATGCAAGGGGAAATGTCAAGGCAGAAAAATATGACTTGTTTTCCTCTCCGCATAGTCTTCTAAAACCTTGTATTCAGTTATCTTTTTAATTTTGTTCTGAAGATCATTAAGGACAAAATTTTAGAGCCCAACATCTTTATCAATTCAAAGATATTGATGTAATTGTTAGTGTTGATGCATTTGATAATCCAAGGTTACATTCCTGTGTCAGATAAATGGCACACACAATAACAAGATCTCACCATTCTCCGTCCTTTCCTAGAAATTAATCTAGTCATGGACCTTGAAAGAGACTAGGAATGTAATGCTCAGCATGCACATACTAGATCTGATTGAGAATAAATTTTCAAGGGCAATTCTTGTTTAAAACCCCTCACTTATTTCATATGGAACCCTCACAAGGGTTATGAATTCAGCAGAACTCTTTCAATGTTCACAATTAAAAGCAGGACTCCATTCTCCATCTAATACAGCCTGTTAGCCAACAGTGACCATCGTAGTAGTCACTTAGCATGTGTGAGGTCTAGGAGAGTCTTCAGTGAGCAGAGGCTTAAGTCAGAGATAAGATATTCTAGGTGAATGTTTTTCGCATCAGACTACAGTGTTGATTTCAATCTACTGGTGGTTATCTTCCATATAAAATCAAATATTCATTGGGCAGCTGATTATAGTCCCTGGTCATTGTGGCACTCACCAGAGACAAGGGAAGAGTGAGTTCACATCCCTGCTTCAAAGGTTGCTCCATGTGTACAGCATGAAGATGTAAGCTTCTTGGAAACAAGGCAGGCTTAGGCTGAGACAGGTAGTTATATAGCTGTGTTGGGGAATACATCTGGTGCAGGCGGCTTGGTTTGCAAGCTGCAGTTCTAGGTGTAGATTGAAATGCAGATTGAGCTCTGATTGGAAGCCCATAGAGACAAGAGGCCATGAATTGCCAACATTTGTTTAACAAGGGGCACAAAGACAGATGGTGCCTGCCAGGTGGATGGACACTGAGACATAGCAGGAGCTGAAGATGCAGAAGGAAGAGCAAGATTTTGTGGGACTTGGATTGTGAGGGTATAGAAGCCCAGGGGTTCCTTTGTTGAGGGTCCCTCTTTGGAAGCACCAGCTTGAGCTGTGTTTGTGTTACTGCACTGTGAAAAAATTGCTTTATGAAACTAGACACCTGGGACTCTGCTATGAGAAACCTGGTCTAGAACTAGTAAGAAAACCTGGCCTGACTGTGAGTGTGGTGTGTAGGAAGTCAAGGGGAGCCCCCACGGGCCCAATGGAGCCACCACTGTGAAGAGACTTTGGTCCCAGCAGCGGAAGTCTTTGTTGTTGGGAGTGTGACTGTCAGAGGGTCTCATGAATGGTCAGACTGGGAAGTTTCCTTAATATCTATAAGGATGTTAATGTTTTCTATAAGAAGTTTGAATTCTTGGCTCTTTACTGATTATTACAGTTCAA
>NW_008687643.1:0-7110 GCF_000695815.1 Acanthisitta chloris | reverse complement strand
CAGAATTATTTTTAGAACAATATGCACACTGTAAGGCCTAACTGGTCTGCAATGTGACTCTGGCATTGGTTTCTAAAGGATCAAAGCCTTAGAGTTTTTCTGCCATGAGAAACCATCTCATGCAACTGTAGAAATCACAAACCTTCTGGTTTGGACTGATATAACTTAAAAACAGAACAGGAAACCAAACCCAGCCAGATCTGAGTATGACACAGAAACCAGACTGGACTACTGTTTTCATAACCATACTTTATCCACTCTGAAATCAAAGGTATTTTTGATCTTCAGTTTTGGTTTGGCTCCCTCATACTGAAAAAGCTCAATACTGCCTAGTCTTTTGAATCAGAAACATGAACATTTAAAAACAGCTGTAAAAAAATAAAGACAACTGAATATGTTAGAAGGTTTTATGGCTCCGTAAGTGTACCATAACATAACTAACTATTGACTGATTGGAAACTCCAAGTTAGAAAAGACCCTTGGCTCTTTGTTTCAAACTCCTTCCCTACAGACTATTCCAATCCCAGCAGAAATTTATGTGAACAAGAAATGGGCAAATACACATGATGGGGCTGTGTGTGGCAAAAATCTCTTTAAGTTTACTGACTCCATCAAGATGTTAAATCAAAGTTATTAGACTTGTTTACTTGCTAAGCTAAAATATTTTCAAGTGGTTTCTGCTTTCTTTACCAACATTTTTTATATGACTGAACAAAAATCACTGGTCAGGCCTCCTAACCTTGAAGACATGTATGAGCTGGTAAAGCAGAACTTGCATGGGACTAGTATCTACACACAAAAATTCTGAGTGGGTGATAGAATTATACTAAAGATATTCATTAAAGAAGGTTCAGTAGAAGAATAGTCAAATTAAAACTTCACTCAGATATTCCTTTGGGAGGGTATTGGAGGAGCACCTGTTCAAATGCTGCTCAACCAGCAAAACTGATCATATCCACTAGGCTATTTATTTGACAACTTTTTTCAATAATTTATCTAGCTCTGATAATACTGCTTTTGTAAGTGAGACAATGCAAATTATAAGTCTCAATTTTGCTGCCACAAACTCCTGTGAACTGATTTGTTGGAGTGTGGCCAGGAGGTCAAGGGAGGTGATTCTTCCCCTTTACTCTGCTCTCATGAGACACCAGCTGGAGTACTGTTCTGATGCCTGCAACATAAGAAGGAGCAACTCCAGAGGAGGCTACAAAATTGATAAGAGGACTGGAAGGACTGGGGCACCTTCCGTATGAGGATAGGCTGAGAAAGTTTGGGCTGTTAACCCTGGAGAAGAGAAGGTTTTGTGGAGACCTCACAGCAACCTTCCAGGATCTGAAGGGCTACAGGAAAGCTGGAGAGGGACTCTTTGTTAGGAACTGTAGTGATAGGACAAGAGGTAATGGGTATAAATTGAAAGGAGGGAAATTTAGGTTAGATATTAGGAAGAATGTTATCAATGTGAAGGCAGTGAGACACTGGCACAGGTTGCCCAGGGAGGCAGTGGCTGCCCCAACCCTGGCAGTATTTAAAGCCAGGTTGGATCTAGCCTTGAGCTACCTGGTTTGGTGGGAGGTGTCCCTGCCCAGGGCAGGGGGTGTTGGGAAGGGATGATCTCTAAGGTCCATTCCAGACCATTAACATACTATGAAACTATGAAACTATGATTTTGTACTGGTGTCATGGACACCTTTTTCCCCTATGTGCCTGAATAATATTTACAATGGAAAATAGAACTTGTATTTACCAGTTAGAGAGTTTGACTATTCTTACAGATGATCAAGTTTCTTGATCTCTTTGTCCATTGAATCTGAACTGTAAACTTTGTTTATATATTGTTCCCACTGGGTAGATTTCTTCTTTTAATGCTCTTCTGCATATTCATCTCTCTGTCTAAAAAAATAAACCAGTGGGAGTGAGAGAGAGAGAGCAAATTTTGATCAGATGCTCAATTTACCTGATCATCAACAGTTACTTTCAGGACGGAGCAAACAGTTGATGCGACAGAAAATTCATGGGCTCTGGTGAATATTCTCATGGTGACCACCTTACTCATGCAGGTTCAACATGTTCTGCCTCTGTTCCTTTGTGGAGATAGCTAGGGCAGGGGGTGGGGAGGAAGTGGCTTTTTCGTTAGTGATAAAGGCAAAGGGAGGTGTACATTTCCTCTTCTAAAAGTACAGTGCGTAATGCTGCTTGGGGTTTATTGTGTGTGTGTAGAGAGGCATATAGGACAAGAGAGTAAGTAAATGTAATTTCTGGAGTACTACTTTGCAGCAGGATTTTCCTATACCCACCTTTTTTTTTTCTCAGGTTAGCTGTGGAAATTCACACTTCAGTGTTGCCTTATCAAACCTGAATCTGTGAGAAAGCCCTCAGAGAGTACTCAACCCAAAGAGGATAGGTTCATAAGTTGGTTAGCAACTCAGTTGTTTCAAAGACAGTGGAAACCTTAGACTACATATGCTTGTGGTCTCCTTCAACTAGACAAGCAAATGAAAAAGCTAGCAAAGTACCAGGTAGCATGACAGATATGGTTGAAGGTGTGGAGTAGCTTCAGTGAGAGAGGACATAAGCTAGACTAGGGTGCTTTAGTTTGAAAAAGAGGCTGATGAGAACATGTGGTAGGTACAACCACTTCTGAAGGACAGAGAGAAAGCAAACAGAGAAAATCTAGTTACTGCTTCTCAGAACACAAGGTCCAAGGGCATCAAACAAACTTAACAGGTGGTTAATTTAAAACACATGAATACAAATAATATGTAGGTGAACTGTGAAATTCTTTGACCTGGGTAGCTGAGAAGAGTGAAGAGTGATTAGATAAACTCATGGCAGCCAAATCCATCAGGGCTACTGAAAAAACCTGCTGCTACAACTGCCAGGCAGCAAAATTCTACTGCAAGTAGAATTGAAGCAATGATAAACCATGGAAACTATTATAACAAGGACTAATCAAGTGTGTGAAAAGAAGTTATTGAGACAATTCAGCCCTGGATTCCAAGTTTTTTAAATTTGGGGGGTTAGGCTCATTATAACTTCACCTGTAATGTCCAACTCCACATAGTTATTTAAACTTCTACATTCAGAAGCGTGGGATGTTGTTATGCTTTGGGTTTTTTTCAGAATTTTCATTTAAACTTTTGTCTCATTAATTATTTTTTATTTAAGTCTCCAGGAACTCAGGACTGACTTAATAGAAGTTTTGGAAAAATCTGTCAGAACGCCATCTCCACAAGAGGATGTGACACTCATTTTCAAACTCCGGGGTGTACAGCACCATAGCTACACATACTAAAATTATTCCAAGTATTTGTTAGCATAAACAAATAATGAGATATTCTTACTTCATTCTTATGACCTTTTGCTTCAAAGGTAAATGCAATCTTAATTTCTAGTATTTCTCAGCTTTTGCAGGGGCATTCTAAGAGGCTCAATTTTAAACAAGATGGAACATGTTCACAGCTGAAATCTAAATGAGTTCTGTGTCCCTGTTGAAATGTTCTGCTTAAATGTTTGATCCTTAATGCTGTCTACACTCTGCCCACAGCAAATGTTCCCCTCAGCTGCTGTTCTTCCCATTAACAGAAAGGGGAAGAAGAATTAAGGTACAGCTCTATCCAAACATGTTGAAGCCAAGAGTTCAGTAGCTGCCATCCAATATGCAGTGGACTATAATAGATATGGTATTTGCCTGCCCATACACTCAGAACTCATATTGCATGAAAATAACATTCACTCAGTTAGAAACATTTTCCTGATCATTTAGTCCTTTAAATTTTCAGTCATTCACATAGGGCTTCCTCCTCCTTTCCATTCTGGAAAACTCTCCCCACAATAGGATCAAAATGAGGGTGTTTTTTTTCATTATTACCCAGTGTTTTGCCATAAGGGGAAGTTTTGTCTTGGAGCAGAAGGAGGAAAAACAAAAGCCCTAGGATCATGCCAGATTCAGCCTATTAATCCCTGAATTATCATAGATTAGTCATTGCATTTCCATCTAATGAATTTCTAAATTTTTATTCCCTCCTACCATTCACCCTCCTCCTTTGTCATTCTCCATTACTTGAACAAGTACAAGTAAAATGGAATCCCCTTCTATTTCCAAACACAGCAAATATAAAATCCAAACCAACCAAAAAAAGCCCCAAAACCCAAACCCTTTCAGATTGTGACAGTGACAAGCCTATTTTTCCCACCAGCTTTTTAAGAAAGAATCATAATGCTACAAAATTATATAATTCTGAATAATTTTCAAGGCAAATATTACAGTTCCTCCTATTCAGTGCAATGAAGATACATCTGGAATTCATTCCAGGCACTAGATGAAGCTCTGTCAGAAGACAGACTAAGTTACATACACGTGTTAAACTTTGCCCTATTCCTTGATTCCTAAGTTTCACCCAGTTACTGCACATCCATTTTGTTCCATTTTTGGCAGTTAACAGCAGTTAACTGGGAGGAGGCTGTGTCTGTCAGACCAGGCTGCTCATGGGAACCCCACTGGTGATTCTCATTATCTTGTCTTGTCTTCTTTGGTCTAGGTATCTCTGGGGAGAAGTAGACTCAATTCACCTTAAATATTTGTGTACCAAAAATGTATCCATCCCTCCCTGGGAATATGGATGGGTTCTTCCCTTCTCAGATTCTTTCATTTTGCTTTTCTTCTGTCTTTTCTTGTGACCATCTGACTACCACACTGACTAATACAGCGTATTAGGCAAGCAGGAATTCATTTGAGCGTGTATTAAATTACCCAGTGCAAGCTTGTCATTGCAATTGGTCACATTTCTTCTTTTTCTCTGTTTCAGCAAAGCCTTATCTCTTAGCTTTCTGCCACAAGCCTCTTTGAGGTGGGGAGGAAAGGCATAAGAGAACACTCAGTCCATGCAAAATGAAAAGCAAAAAATTAGACAGGCACACGAAAAAGGAAAAAAGAACCCTCTGAAAGCTAAAAGAAGTTTCCTCAGGCTGTACAACTGCCAAGCTTCCACTTTTAGCGTCTGGGAGAAATGACCAAGGACACTGTACTTCTGGAAGAGCATTGTGATGTTATAACCACACACCATATTTGACAAAGCAATACTCCATCAATACAAATATGTGGGAGTTATTTTCTGTAGTCAGTCACTGGCCCAGAGCAAGGTTAGGCCATTAGGAGGGATACGATGGCCAAGTGTCTAGATTTCTCACTGGGGGATATAGGAGAACAAGGTTCAAGGTCCTACTCTAGCATCCATTTACTTATTTATATACCCTAATAGACACTATTTATCTACTTCAATAACACTAAGAAGAGTTCTCATTTGGGAAAGTCTAATTCCAAGTACACATGAGCATCAAGGTGAGAGTACTCCACTGTATCATGGAAAAAGGTGCTTTTTGATTTCTTAAAGGGACTCAGGGACAGAAGCTCATTAGGAATTAGCCATTCTAGTGAGCAGAAGACTGGCCTCCCTTTCCCTTGGGTTTTCTCCCACAAAATATTATTATTTGTATTTCCTTTACTTTCATGAAAGAAGCAAACCATTGCCTGTCACTCATATGGCAACAAAACTGCATCCCAGCTGGCAGGTTGCCTTGGCTCATTTGACACCTTTTCAGTGATTTCTGCAGTATATAAGGGAGCCAAGAACTGTTGTAAACGGATTTTGAAGTCCCCTGAAAGAGGCTTTGTTTGTGGAGCTGTTCAGCAGTGTGGCATCACCTTGTCTGTTTCAGGCAAAACAACCCCAAGAGGAAACATTCAAGACTTTTACAGCTCTGGGTCAGCCTGGATGGACCAAGAGCTCTGGCCCCAGAATTGAGCCTGTAGAGGAGACTTTGTTACAAATCAGCTTAGCTGAGAAACAATTTTTTGAGGATTACTGAGAGAACCGCTAACAGCAGGATAATTTGATTAGAGATATGGAATTAGGTGAAGGAGTGGCTTAAAATAAACTGCTTAGATATTTTAAAGCTATGAGTAATAGGAAAGACTAGAAGAGTGCTCTGGATATTTTTGGGTTAGATTTTCAAAGAAAGCACTCAAGAAGATTTACTAGTGGAGGAGGCTGTGTGGAGGAGGAAGTCATACAAGTACGAGCATAAGGCACTGGGCAGGGTTAACACACCCCAAAGGGGTGGTGCAGAAGGGTCTCTCTCATGGGAGAGGGTGCTTGGCAGGGTAAGATTTAGGAACTGCCCTGGACACAGGGGATGTTATTTCAGTTTGGATTAGGAAAGCTTTTTCTTAGTTTTAGTAATGTATTATGGTTGCAGTTTACCTTGAACAAAAACTGGACCACTGCAAGAGCAAACATTTTCAGCTGCCAGAGAGTTCTGGGAGGCACAAAGTCTGTATCATGCTTTATTCTTGAGATGGGCTTGCAGCAGTACCAATACTCCACCTCTCACTAGGCAGCCTGCCCCCATTATTTTCACATATACTGGTGAAACTGCATGGCAGTTTAAAAATAATAACAATAAAAAAGAGCAGCACAAAAAGGAGCCAGGCAAAATGACAGTAAACTGGTCCCAATATGTGATCAGAAATCAGGGAGTGATTGCTGTGGTTACTGTGCCCCTGGCCTCAGCGACCTCCTATTAAGTACTTAAATATTAGTGCAATGAGGCAGAGAGTAAGTTAAACTTCGAGAATGACTCCTTTGAGTGGTGGAGAAACTTTTGCCAGAGACGTCCTGCCACACTGTGCAAGCCAGGTGTCCAAAACCAAAGTTCCCTGGTGGACACTGCCAGGTACTCAGTTTTCCAGCTCTGCTTGCCACACTTGGAGGGATGAAACTGTGGCAATGCAGTAGGCAACGGGACCCTGCCTCTCCCTGCCCTTCCCCATGGCTCCCTGGCTGCCTGCAGCCACATTTTGTTTCTCTGACAATGAAATTCTCTGTAGTAATCATTCTCCTAGTTTGTGCATGTAATCCATTGCTCCAGTCTGCAAGAGCAAGGTGTCCGTGTGCACCTGATCGGCACGATCACCATGTTCACTGTGTACCAGTTCCAGTTGGCTTCCAGTTCCTGGTTATGTCATGCCTTGTATTTGTTTTCAGACAATGTAAAACTCAGGCCATGCTGCAGGTGAGGTTTGGCTTTGTCGCAGTTCTCTCCTTTTGAAAA
>NW_008687642.1:0-692 GCF_000695815.1 Acanthisitta chloris | reverse complement strand
TTGAGGTCTTTTCCAAACTGGTTGATTGTATGATTCCTCCATTACATATATCACCCCACCCCCCCTCACCTTGCCTGCCTTGCCTATTCCTCCTGTAACCATCCATCACAACACACTAGTCACAGGACTCATCCCACCAGGTTTCGCTTATGCCAATGATGTCAAATCTCTGAGACTGTGCCAAAGCTTTCAGCTCCTCTTGCTTGTTCCTCATGCTGCATGCATTGGTATAGAAACATTTCAGGTATCTATCTGGACTTCAGTAAAGCATTTGACACTGTCTCCCATAGCATACTTCTAGAAAATCTGTCTGCTCGTGGCTTGGATGTGTGGACTCTTCGATGGGTAAAAAAACGGCTGGATGGCCAAGCCCAGAGAGTTGTGGGGAATGGAGCAAAATCCAATTGGTGGCTAGTCACTAGCAGTGTTCCCCAGGGCTCAGTATTGGGGCCGGTCCTGGTTAACCTCTTTATTGATGATCTGGATGTGGGGATTGAGTGCACACCCAGTAAAACTGCAGATGATACAAAGTTGGGTAGGAGCGTAGATATGCCTGAGGGTAGGAAAGCTCTACAGAGAGACCTGGACTGACTTGATCAATGGTCTGAGTACAACTGTGTAAGGTTCAATAAGGTGAATTACTGGGCCCTGTACCTGGGTCACAGCAACCCTATGCAGTGCTACAGGCTGAG
>NW_008687641.1:13850-22318 GCF_000695815.1 Acanthisitta chloris | reverse complement strand
GGCCTCCAACCACCACATCTCCAACCAGTCCTTCTCTGTTTGCGAACACAGGTCTAGTAGGGCCCCACCCCGGTAGGCACATCTACCAGCTGAAGTAGCAAATTATCCTCTGTGCACTCGAGGAACCTCTTAGACTGCCTTTTCTCTACTGTATTAAATGTCCAGCAGACATCCGGCAGGTTAAAGTCACCTGCAAGAACAAGGGCTGGCAATTTTGAGACATCTGCCAACTGCCTGTAGAAAAAATCATCACCCTCATCATCCTGATTGGGTGGTCTGTAACAGACTCCCACCAAGATGTCAGCCTTGTTGGCCTTCCCCCCAGTTCTGATCCACAGGCACTCAACCTTGCCGTTACCAACCTCAAGCTCTACAGAATCAAGAGACTCTCTGACATACAGAGCCACCCCTCCTACCTTGCCTATCCCTTCTGAAGAGCTTGTAACCATCCATGGCGGCACTCCAGTCCTGTGAGTCATCCCACCACGTTTCTGTGATAGCAACTACATCATAGCTTTCCTGCTGCATGATGGCCTCCAGCTCCTCGTGTTTATTCCCCATACTGCGTGAGTACTGGAAGGTCACAATGAGGTCTCCCCAGGGCCATCTTTTCTCCAGGCTGAATGACCACAACTCTTTCAGCCTTTCTTCGGAGAGGTGTTCTTTGATCATTTTTGTGGCCCTCCTCTGGACCCAATCCAACAGGTCCATGTCTTTCCTGTGCCAAAGACCGCAGTGCTGGATACAGTACTCCAGGTGAGCTCTCACCAGAAATCAAACCAAGCAATCAAAACAAATATGCACCTCACAACAAATAAATATGTTTCTTTAGTAAGTAGCACAGGATTTATTTAACCCAGGAGCATGATAAAATTCCAGACACCTTTGAGATTTCTATGGCAATTTTGGAGAAGTCTATGGAGCTAAACAATATGCTGGCAGTAGACTGAAGCTGAACTCCTTGAGATGCTCCCCACAACCAGCAATAAGAAATGAGTTCCCACAGGACCAGAGCATCATCCTAAGTTTTGATCATCCCACAGCCTTTTAAACCTTTTACCAGTTCCTCAGTTTAGGCTACATAGGATTTTTTTCGATCCTGGAAAAATTATTCTGAGGACCCACAACATGTAATTTTGCTGGCGTGGTAGGATGTGGAAACACCACAAAGTTGTGCTGTCCACATCCATATTCTCAGCCATCATCTCCATTTGCAAGTAGGCTCTTTTGGCTGATCCTACGCAGTACAACCCTGAAGCATGTACAGATGGATGCCTGCTCAGCAGCCTTAATTAACAGCATTGGTGTCTCAACTCTTACCCTTGCTTCCTAACACAAGTCAGCCGGTTTCTTGTATTAAGAGACACACCTGACAAGTTCCCCACTGGATGAACAGGAACAAAGCTACACTGAGCAAGCCCATAAATTCACAGGGTGCAGGCATGGCCAGCTTGCTTGCAGGGCAGAGTATACCCTCACTGATGGGGAAGGCAGCAGGGCTGGCAGTCCTATCATCTTCCAGACAGACCCAGTGCTGCCCCACTGGAGTTGTGAGACTGAGACAGTCATGTTCTGAGGAAACAATGGACATCTGGCAGAGATGAGTCACAGATGAACACAGGAAGCAGCAGAGCCACCAGCACAGTGGAGCACCCTCAGACAGAGATGGGGAGAGAGGGGCACCCTGTTCTGGACTGGCAGGCTGCTCTGCCAAGCACACAGACCAAAGCTGGAAGAAAGAGAAGAGACTGCTGTCAAAGACACAAACCACTGGGAGAAGCCAGCACAGCACTGCTCTCCAGGGGACAGAGACAGCCCAGGTCTCATCTGCACCGGGAAGGCCCTGGGAGCCAGGCAGCATGCCTGCTTACATTCCCCCATTTGCTTCTTTAGAGACACCACTTGCTTTACACCAGCTGCGCAGCCTTTGGAAAAGCAGGTGCACCCGAGTAGCACCTTTTTTTTAAACAGTTTTTTAAATTAATTGCAAGGAAGAGCAAGTCAGTAACAAAAGCACAGGCGTCTCTGGTGTCTGCCAGCAGCACCTGCCTCCTCCAGAAGCTTTGGAGGATCCCCAGGGCCTGTATCACAGTGTGCTCATCAGCATGAGAGTGAAGGAAACACAGGAGGGATCAAGTACAACAGCTACATCACTACAACTGTAAGAGAGCAACACATACCCCTTACTACCATGATGGAAACCTCACAGGTACAGCAGGGCAATGAGATTGGATAGGCTCCCACTCTTGATGTGAAGGATAAACATGAGGTCTCTGTCCAGGGAAAGGCAAATTATTTATACAAGACATTTCACTTGAGGGTAGGATGAGGTAGCAGGGACTCTACCTTCATTTGGGAGCTACCACAGCTTACAACAAATAAGGATTCAACAAAGAGGTTTGCAACAAAGAAGGACATAAAACCCACTGGGGCTGACAGAATGACAGAGCTACAACTCCAAAGCACAGCAAGTGGCCCCAGTGCTCATTACCAGATCTGCAATGACCCATCAGAGTGAGAGATGTCCTCTCTGGTATCCTTTCACCAGAAGGGACAGGACTTGCAGAAATATCCTGGCCTCAGGTAGGAAGCACATTTCAGAAAAAGATAACACCTTGCTGAAAACAGTTTCCTGCAATGCCTTTTTGGTTCAAATGTGGAAGCTCTCATCTTGGAGAACTTCCACTTGAGGTATGTTGTCACCAAAGTGAAACAGCAATTCCCTCGTGCCATGCCATATACATTTGAGACAGGCAAGGGAGAAAGCACAAGTACAGAGGAGACAGTGCTCTGGTTCCAACTGAGTCCCAGCCTGTAAGGACAAAGAAAGCACTATAAGACCCCACTGCAACACTGGGATACTGGGAAAAACCTTCACTTCAAGACTGGGCAAGCAGTCTGGGCAGCTGTGCTTTGACACTTCCTTACACAGCCCTATAATTATTTATTTCGCATAGAATTTAATAATCAAGTAAAAAGTAGTCTATAAGACATGAGTCAAGCACCCTCTCACAGATAACCCAGTAGAAAGGCTCCTGCACACTCTGAGGCACATCACATGTGCCAGTTCAAGGTAGGTTTCTTTTGCCTCTCATCATTTCTCCCACAAGTAACACCTAATGAAAGTGCTCTTACCCTGACAGAATTTGTATTCTGATACCCAACTGCTACTCATACACCTCTCCTACAACAGTCCCTTGTTAAGACTACAGCAGGAAGAGCAGGAGACATGAAATCAGACATTGCTTAACATAGATGCTTAAAGCAGTCCTTTATCTTAGTACCAATTTCTTATTTCAGACTTTAAGCCTAAATACTGCTGGATTAGCATGGCGACTTTCAACACAGTGTTCTCTTTAATATGTGCATACCTATACATGACAAAACTAAAGCCTTCTTCGCTGTAGACTCACCCTCCGTGCAGGTGCCTCTACAGCCAATACTACTGAGCAAGCACTTCTGCAGACAACACATGGTGTCTCTTGTGATTCTGCCCTGTCCTGCTCTGTACTTAAGAGCGAACACACCAGTACCTCATTAATGCTCATGCTTACATCACCATCAACCTTAGTGTAATTCCACAGCAGGGAAATCTCAAATACGATATTGATCATAGTCCTCTCAGGTACATCATTTATTTTAGGGGAAAGGGAAGGGTTTCCTGATGCAAAATGACTAAATCAACCAGCTTTCTTCAGTTACTATGCTTGGATGGCCAGTCACTGCTACCCAAGGGTTGGTGGTAGAAGTTACTACCACATCAAGCGCTTTGACCCTGCGGCCTTGTGTTGGTAAGCTGCCTAGAGAGATCTACTATACACAGAAAGCAAGGCCAGCAAGAGCATTGACAAAGCTAAGGAATTAGATTGAAGTTGCTTTGATGCCTATTCATAAATGCTCGTATTCTTATATGTTTGTGTAAGAAAATGCCAAATCACTTAGTCACAGATAACACGTCAGAGTACAGCTCATCTCTTAAAGAGTACCTTTCATACTCACCATTCCTAATTCTGCTGTTGCCTGACAATTTTCCTTTGCAACAGTTGCTAAGCAAAACATTTGCAGTTCAGCTTACTATCACAACTGACACATGGTGACTATTCCTAATGGTTACACAGTAAAATATGTATGGCTACTGAGTCATTTTCTGACCTACCCTTTTTTTTTTTTTTCAGATCTGTGGCACTTAAGATATTTTATTCTTTACACAGGGAGTGCTTAAATCATTTATACTGCAATATATGCATGATTTTTTTAGGAATAATAAAACTAGCAATTCCTGCATCATATAACATTATGAAAAGACACCCAAACAAATCACTGACAAGAAATAGATAGGACAAATGGCAGGACACACAGTTCATGTGCAATCCTGAAGTCATCATCGCCACGCTGTTTGGCATCTGTTTCCTCAACTAAGGAATCACCTGAGCAAGGCAAGGTGCATGCAGATGACAGATAGCAATGTAAGTTACAACGTGGAAGTCAAATTACCTTAGTACAAACAGTCAAGGAACATTTATTGTCACTTGTTTCAGAAGACCTCAAAATCTTATTCCAGAAATATCCATACAAGGTCTGCCAATATCTACTGAAAATAGATATTGTGCTAGCACCCTAAGACATCCACCATGAGTCTTCTAATTAGAGGAATCTGGGGTTATTTCTGGAAGCTCAAGCAGCTGCTGTTTCTCCTACAATAATGTAGCTCAGTATAAGACCAATATAAAAAAGTTAATTCAAGACAGACTCAAATTGCTATATTTTTAATTTTTGTGGCTAAGAAATTGTACCATAGGTTAGCAGCCACAGCCAGCTCTCAACAGACTAGGAAACAGGAACTCATCTCCTTTTCTGCTGAAGTGCAAAAGAGGAAACAAGTCACCTTTGTTAAGGAAAAAAAGGAGGGTCCTTCTGAGATTACTAGCAGGCATATGGACAGGTTTATTTCAAGCTTGTGATTAGGTCAGAAAACCTCCCCTAATTCCTTTCAGCCCAAGAGTTTCCTAAGCAGGTAGACCCCAATAACAAACAGGACAGTCAAGAGAAGTTCTTTTTCCATTAACATTGGCTTCATCACAGGGGGAGAGGAAAGTACATTTCTGTCCTACTTCTTCCATGCTTAATTCATATAAACTTTATCCATGGATGACAATGTGACTTTTCAGCCAAGACAGAAAGAGGGGGATGGAAAAAGACCTTTGGAAGCACAGGGAAAAACTGACCTCTGCAATTCTGTCTTCAAAAACTGCAGCAATACAGGTTGCTGCCAAGTGCTAAAGCTCTGAGGAGGACAAGGCAGATCTTTACAAGTGAACTGACACCACATTGAAGAGGGGAAAAGCCCCATGTTGGGTATGTGTATGGGCAGAGTGAGTTTGTTCAGAGAGAGAAAGAAACAGAGGGAACTGCCTTATGCAGATGGAGTAGTAGGAAGCTAAACCACAACCCGCCTTGGGCCCCATGGAAGTTTGGTAGTTAGGCCTCTGCCGAGAGCAAGAGCAAGGTAATAGACTGTGTTGCAAAACTACACGTTCCCTCTTATCCAAAGCCACACCTCAAAAGCTAATATGAATTTTATACTTTGTTATCCACCACTACTGCTCGCATTCAGCACTGGCCAAATTGCTGAATGACATTACACCAAGGGGCACAGTCCCATTTCCCAGACTGGTCACTGTCAAGCCAGTACACTAATCTCAGGCCAGGGTCAGGCAAGGACCTCCTTTGATAGAGATCAAGTTATTATGGTATAAGTCAATTCCTGGAAAAACTCCACTGGATTCAAGCTTACACCAAGGATAAATGCAGTTCAGTCCAATACAGTCCTTGTCCTAAAACTGTTCATTTTCTGCTCTCCCCATAGCTCCCTTTGAAGGCTGCAGGGACAAGCACATCTCTGCAAGAGAAATAATGGAAGACTGCATAGCTTCAGAGGAATACCAACATGAAACACATTGTTTCAGGGTCTCTGATTAAGTGCTAATCTTCTGGATTTGGATGCCAGCCCCGATTATGAGAAGTACGTAGTAAACAGAATCGTGACATGTGATATGTGGGCTTAACCCTCTTCCTGCTGGCAGCTGCACGTTAGCACAAAGTTGCAGTGGTTCCCAAAACAGCAATACACTGTCTTCACAAACCAAGTGGCCTTTTGTCCTCAGCTTGGTGCTCGCTGCTTTCTCTTCTGAGGAGCCACATTCACACAGTGGAAGGCTGCAGAAGGATGAATGCAATTTTGACCATAATCAGTCCCCTGGAAGTCTGCTGTTTGGTGATCTACTCTGCTCTGAGCCAAGCATAAGGCTGGGCAATACTACATACAGCTTCAGAGGGAAAAGGGGTACGGATAATTCAGATCCCGCAGTGGGAGGCTCAAGCTGGTCTTGTCTGCAGGCCAGGAAGAAATAATCCCACTCCCAACAGGCTGAATAAACAGCGTGTGGGCTTGAAGAGCGAGGCTCCAGTTGTCCCAACCCCTTCCTCAGCAAGCAATCATGCGATTGTTACACAGTACAGTAGGCATTGGCCATCACCCAGCGACACCGTGGCTGCCACACAAGCATCCAGTGCAGTGTATCACACACTGTGCTCCCACTCCACTGCTGCCACACGTGTCATGCAGTTATGACTACGCAACCCTACACCAGCACCCAGCACAGGTTTGGAAGAGAAAGTGACCTGAACCAGCAGGCTGGAAGACAGTAAGTAATGAATTTCAGCCTCGCTCTCCCATGGGATCCTCTTCCCTTCCATGGGATCACATATCCCATTATCAAGGCACATAGGACCTAATCTTTGCAGGACTCCTGCTTCCTCTTATGCAGTCAGGTGACCAGAGCATTATGCTCGTAAGGGAAACATTTTCTTCCTGCACAAATCAGGCAATCCAACTCAGAAAGTAGAGTTTTGACAGCACTAAGTTCAGCTTGACACTTAGCAAGCCTAGCTACACTTATTAGTGGCCCAAGACCTCCTCACGTCCCACCTCCTACATCTATGTACAGGCAACTGCCAGAGGAAGTTTAGTCATTTCCACATTAGACCGTCCCCCATGCCATGAGCCAGCCAGCTCATTTCTGCATACAACTAAGGTATTGTTAAGTGAATTAGAATTTATTTCTTCCCTTCTCAGCTGCCAAAACAGCTAAGCCTCTTGCATTGCTTAGCAGGCGACTCTAGCACTTTTTTTTCCCCTGACTTCCTGATGCTTAAGAACCCAACCCTGATAATTTAGAGCCTGTCTCCAGCTCCTTGTGTGGTTTCTCTGTATTTAGGATGGCTGTAGGCTGAGCTCTACCCAGGAAGCCTCAGCACAGACCCCTGACATGCTCATGCTGCAGACTTTGAACTACACTTGAAGCAACTGTCAGCAGAGCAATACATGTCCACACGAACAGTGACAGGGCAGCAAAAGCAGATCACATCAGAGCACTATGCACTGGATAGGGAATAAAGAGACAGGCACCCATCAGTGGAGCCACTGCAGCAGAGCATCTCCCTGTGACAGAGAATTCCCGCTTAGCCCACTACAGCAGCAACCAGCCCCGTTGCATTATCCCAACAAGGAAGCACCAGCTCCCAGGTGTGAGGGGCTAAGCCACGGCACAAGCCTTTCCTCCCCAATCTCCCTACAGCAGCCTTGTTACTCTTTCAAGATGGTGATCAGACTACTGGTACCTGTTCATGGAAGAAGTCTGGTATTCTGCAAAGCAGCATGGCAAAGCCTTCAGGTTTTGAGCTTTCAGACTTGGAGGGCTAAAGACTGCACTTGCTGAGCAGCTTTGTTTCCTCAAACCTTCAGCAACAGGGCTCGTGAGAAGTTCTCTGAGCTCTGGCAATCTCTGCAGGGCCTAAGAGGAGGCAGCTAATGTTCCTGCATAGGCAACAGAAGCAGCTTCTTTCCCAGCTCAGCAGCTGCTGCACAGCAGTTCTTTGACCAGCCATTAAGCGCTCGCTTCCAGAAGGCAGGAGACTGCACTGGACTTGAAAAAGAGGCAGATGCCAAATCCCAATCCAGGGCCAGTGCCTGGGGAACCAGGCAGTGTGCTGTTCAGAACACAGATGTGCCGGTATCCATTTCCACAGCAAAAACAGTCAAGATTGGTTTTTTTCCTTAGACTCTTTCCAGCTCTTTTCCATTCTCTTGCTGCTTCCTCACTGTGGAGAGCTATCTAGGTTTAACTCTTTTCCCTCTTATTGCTTTGGTAAATTAATTTTAACACTGATTAAGTTCTTCCATCTGGTTTACAGTTCATGTCCACAAGCAGTAAACGGAGCAATGCAAAGGTTGTGCCTTTCAAGGGAGGGAAGGAACAGCTATTTCTCAGGCAGCTATTGATAGTTCAGCCCCCTTACTCTATCAAGGCATAAGCACAGTCTCACTGCTTCCAACATGACTTACTAGTGTCAGACAGATTTCCATTCCCCACTCCAAAACCCTTCCTCACAAACTTAGACATCTTGCA
>NW_008687641.1:1013-13835 GCF_000695815.1 Acanthisitta chloris | reverse complement strand
TCCCTGCCTATGGAGAGTTGGCAGACACTTTATCCTTTTCACATGCAGACTAGAACTATCACCTGGTCCAAGCTGCAAAAATTCAAGGAATTTGGGCAGGGCTTAAAGAAAGTGAGAAAGCATTGCTTTGCTTTCCAATCTAGCAAAGGTATTCAGAAGCCTGGAATAGAGCACAAACCTCAAGCTCCTTTGGCGGCCAGGAGCCAGGTCAGCTGCAGCTCCAAAAGGACTGTTTTCACGGCTGACATTGACTATGTTATTGACAAGCTGCCATTAAAGTGAACAGTCCCTCTTTTACACTTACCCTTCATTTCCCCCACCCTGTCACCTCCTTCTCTTAACTTTAGGCTCAGCGGGATCAACTCTTAACTGGCTGAAAACTCACTTTTCCACAGCATGCATAGGTACTGATCATGGGTGCATTCAACTGAGAACAAGTGACAGATAAGCAGTTGCACTGAGGACTGTGAAACTTCAACTGGAGTCTCAGCCCAAGCAAATGGATGAAGTGAGAACACTCAGCACTTGCATATGCAAAAGTTAAATAGATTAGGTGCAAAACATAAGATTTTGGCAGGTATTTGGAATCATCAGGGACTGCCAGTTTGAATATACTTTATGTCACCCTCAGGCAAACTCTCTAGAATACACTTTACAGACAGCAATTACACAATACGTTTATTCACCCCTTTTGTAAGGCTGCAGAAGTACCACAGTTTACAAGCCAAAAAACAAAAAAGTACTACATAAACTACATTAAGAACTCTGGAATACATTATCCTCAATATACGTATGTGAAATACTTTGCCCACTAATATCTTCTTGAGAAGGCAAAGCAAGCAGCAAATGTAGGGTAAATGACGTCCCAGTAAGCTTGACAAAAATAGGCATGTCTAGCTAATACTTCTACCCTCTTCTACTAAGACTGGAAGGGTGGTGGTTGTTCTGGGCACTGCAACTTCATGACAAATAAGCACCCTTACAACACCATGTTAAGGGTTCACATGAGAAGTAGTCATAGGAGAACATGACTTAGCAATGCACCATACAGGAAGGTCAGAGAGGAACAAAAACCCAAGCAAGCCCTGCAAACGCCTTACTCTCTGCTGTAGGATCAGGACAATACTCATGCCCTGAGGCAGGATTATCCAATGGACAGCTGTGTACTTGTGTACTGTGTACAGTGCCTTAGCACTGATGAAGACCTGTGCTCTTTGCCAAAAGAGTTGGTCTTTTGGATGGGCTGTGCACCCCAAATCCACACCTTCAATTCCCACAGCCTGACTGTGCCCAGTACAAACAGTCCTCCTCCTCAAGTCTGCCTGCTGCTGCCCCATGCAGAAGCAGAGCAAAGCTTGCTCAGGGGCTGCTGAAGCCCACTGCCAGTGGGGAACTTCCAAATAACTTCTGATGGATAGTGACACCACCAAAATCATCTCTACATGAAAGAGATTCATATAATTATTAAAATCTTACTAACAAAAAGCTCCAAAAGCTCCTTCTAGCACCACATAGTTTTACTAATGTATCAGACCATGAAAGACAGCAACTCACCTAAGCAGAACAGTAATCTTCAATCCAAAGCATATGACACCACTGAACACAATGGCAGAGTAAGATGGGAACAGAGATTTCCCTTCCCAGCTCCTGTTAATGAAGGTGAGGCAAGGAAAGAAAGGGAGAAGAGAAGGTAGAATTTGGGATGGAGAAATATAGGTAGAAAAAAGATATCAAGGAGTACTATAAGATGCTTTAAACTCAAAGCAAAAATTAACAAAAAGTATGCTGGTGATTTTATTCTCTGTTTACACCCACATCAGAAACACGCTAAATATTGCAGTACTACAGTAGCAGAGTTGAAAGGGTGCGGAAAAAGGGACATTTATAATTGCAAGTTTGTAGCAACACACTGAAAGCAGACATCTGAACCTAAATACCAGAGAAATACAGAAACACCACTTTGGGGTGGTCCATCACTAGACTTTGTCCTGAAGAAAAACTGGGAAGCACTCAGGGTGTGCTGATAGTGTCTGTGCTAGCACCTAAAACCAACAGCAAGTCAAACACCTGGTGCTAGTGCAGAACACAGAACTGAAAAACATTTCGAGTCAAGTGAATTGCATGCAAGTACCACAAACAATGTACTAAACTCGGCATGACTGGTCTTAAGTAAAAGAAAAAAGTAAGGCCCGGTTAAAATCAGGTACCATCTTTTCAGTGCTTCTGGCCTTGCAGCATCTGGGAACCAGTCACAGATCAGAGGTCTGTGGTGCAGGGTGGTATACAAATACAGAACAGAAACAAAATGCTTTCCCCAATTATCCTGCAGGCTACAAGCCTGGTAGGAGGCTGCAAGAAGATGCAGATCCTTGCAAAAGCAGAGAGCAAGGCAACAGGCAGACTCTGCTCAGGCCAACAGGCAAAGAACTTGGCATATCACAGCCCCTACCACAGATATCTCTGGCCACTGGCACTCTAGGACTTCCTGCTCACCTTACTGACCACTCTGACTTACAGGGCAACAAGTACATTTTGAACCTTTCACACAGCCCAGGGACAACAGTAGATTTCTGGGGCAATAAGTTAAGTATACAGACAGCAGTGGCAGAGGCTGACAGCACGCACAAGGTCTGAATGGGCAAGAACATCTCCTGCCTCCTAGGCTAAATCCAGAGCATATGGAACAAACTCATTCTCATCAGAGTTTGTTTCTCTGTTCACTTCACCTGCCAAGTGCCAAGCTGCAGACCTTGCCTCTTATAGTGCCTCTATTGCCCAGTGCCACGCAGGAATGAAGCTGAGAGACACAGCACAGTAATTGCTAAAGAGCAAAATGAAAACCCTGCAATGGGTGTGGGTGGGTTTTGGGTGGGTGGGTGAGGGTGGTTATGGTAGTGGTGTTTGTTTTGGGTTTCTTGCTGTTGTCTGATGGATTTTTTTTTAAAAAACAAAACCCCCTTCTCCTTAGGCCAAAAAGACTTCATTTTTCTGACCCCACTGCAGGCCAAAATATTGTAAACAAATACCCTACTCAGCTGCAGAGTACAGAGTGCCTGCCAACTGATGGCTGGCAGCTGGGCCTCTGCTTGCTGCAGTTACATGTACTCACCCACCCTCACTCCTCCTCATCCAGCAAGGCTCCCCATTTTAAAAGCTGCTCACACTCGATCCTCACCACGGCCCTCCTCCTCCCCAAGAAGGAAGATCTTAAGTTACAACATGCTTTATCTCAGGAGGTAAACATGAGGAAGCAGAACAAAGGCCAGAGACAAGCATGCTGGTACTGCCCTTCTATCAGGGTATACAGGGGAGAGCAGGAGAAGTCTTCAGGAAAGTTGGCTCATTGCTCCCAAAAGAAATGGCTGAAGAATGCAACAAGAGATGTCTCTGCCTGGAAACACCAAGTCCTGCAGAATGCATCTGTTAGGCCAGAACCTAAAATCTCTTGGCCCTGCTTACAAAGTTAGTTACCTCCACCAGCAGGTGGAGGGAGAGCACAGACACTGCACATAGGCACAAAAGGGTACTCTGACAGCAAGGAGACATCGAGCCTGCTGCAACAGAGGGATTTTCTACCACATACTAAACCAAACGCTAAGTACTACTACATCACACCTTCAATGACACCAGCTGCCTTGCAAGTTCCACCTAACATCAGTGTCTTCTGCCAGAGCTTACAAAGAGAAGGCTCCTTTCTGACAGCAAATCACCACCAAAAGCTGGGCACACTAGCTCACAGCTCTGGAGTTCCTAGGCTCCTCCCTGCTGTGGGAAGGCCACATGGCGCCAGCTGGGGCTTGGCACAAGAGGCAGCTGTGGCAGCTGTGCCAGGCTTGCCCTTCGTCCCCTGCACCCACCCCTGGGTCATCTGCAATTATTACCTCTCACAGGACTGAAGGGAAAAGTTGTCACAAGCTCTGAAAGGAGAGAATATTATGCTCCAAGTGCTTCAGCTACTGTAAGCAGTTCACTAATTACAGGAGTAATGATTGGATTACAGCCAGTTAACAGCTTTAAAGAAACAAGCCATTACAGGAGGGGGAGGGAAATACTCCTTCGGGTTTAGGATGGAAACAGATTTCAGTAGTCCACCCTGTAGGAGGCTGTTGGTAGCTGGCTGGGTCAGACAACTTTCAACAGGCAGCAACAGCAAGGAGCAGTGTAATGTGTCACTAAATGATAGGCTGGCACAGAAAAATTATCAGCGTTGGAAGAGGTGTACTCACAAGAACAGAAGGTCTTCTGTTAACAGGCTGGCCCCATCAGCTCTAACACCTTCCCATGACCGGACCCAAAAGACATGACACAGGCAAGTGTGTGCACGCTAAGTTACTGACACAGTATCATGCTTGAGATGCTTTGTTTCAGCATGCAAGGAGCAGTGATTACAGGCATTCTAGAAACTCTTTAACAAGAGACCTGCTAGCTCCAACCAAACAGCTAAATGCAAACACCCACACTATCAGAGGCCAAAGACACACACCAAAAAGAGCAGACAGAAATCTCCTTTCACTAGCAATTGTTGCCAGCATTGGAAGGACCAGAAATCCGTGTAAGAAATAAGCAGGGAGGGTCCCTGAACACCTATCTCCTTGCTCTGTCACAGCATCGGACTACAGAATGGTCTGCAGAAAAGCAACTGGAGCAATGGATCCCTGCAAGAAGTCCTATCCCAATACAGAGACTGCAACAAGGACTGCCAGGTCTGGAAGATGAAGTTTTTGTGGCCATGCTTTTTCTGCAGAAAGCAAGACTCCCAGATATGTAGCTTCCCCACCCTGAAGGGCACCTTCCAGAGAAGAGGAAAGCAATATTCTACTTTACAGAAGTGTGTTGAAACCACTGTGAAGGCAACAACACTGATTCACAGATGACTACCCTGATTATACTGCCAGCAGTACGTCATGTCCCTGTAGGTAAGGTAGCCCTGCCTAACCAAGGAAAGCCAGTCCTTTGCACCACCACCACCCACTTTTACCTCTCAACTTGCCCTAGAAAAAGCATGTCCCTACACCCCTTGTCAGACCTCACCTACAATAACCATTCCTCAGTGCTGACACACCACCACTGTACCCCTTGCACAAGCTCTCCAGTGATTCCCTTTGCTCCCTCCTCAGCAGCTCTGCTTGGTCTCCGTGTTCTCTTTTCCCTTCAGAGGTCTTCAGCTGAGGACTGGCATAAACCAAGCTTGGTATCGCTGGCTGGAAGGCGAGGGTTTCTAGCAGGAGAAAAACAGTGGATCTGGGCATCCTGCCCAGAGTGAGTTCACACTTGGCTCACCACAGCTGGAAATAGTCTCATCCCTGGCCAGAGATCCCCAATGGCCCAACAACACCCTTGGGAAACAGCAAGTTTCCACACGTTAGCCATTTTGAAACAGACTGGTTCATGTTCATGAATGCACTCCCCCGCTGCCCCACCCAGCCCTCTCTGCACAGCGTAGCCGTCTCTAAGTGCCCCTGCCAAAAGGTGCTCGATGAGCAAACACTGACGAAGCACAAGGTCTTGTGCTTTGTGCACAGAACCAGGTGTGGCCAAGACCAACACTTCCCCTGGAGCCACTCCTCTTGTACAGCAACATCACAAGAAGAGGGAGAGGGAAGGCATGTAGGAAACTCACCCGGAAGAATATATACACTTAAAAAGCTGGAACTGTTTTTGGCTGCAATCAAAGTTTTCCTTAGGAAATTAAGTATTTTCCTTTGTGATAAACCCTGGCATAGATGTGGTCTAAACAGCTTTAAGCAGCCTCCTTTTTCTGGCATCGTTTAGCAGTTAAGAAATTAGTTTGCTTTTTTTTTTCCACCCATGGAGTCAAATTTTAAAGTTGTTTTTTTTTGGGTAATACATTTAAGTAGCAGAACTAACTCATGTACTGAAGGGTAGATTTAAATAAAGTGAGGGGGATTACAGGTAAGTACACTGAGTAGCAAGAGAAACTCAGCTGCTATAGAGCCAAGGAATCTGGCCAGGAAACAGGGCTCTGGGATGTACACATCACTTTCCATGATGAAGAAAAGAACACTCAGCTGGGATGCAGAGACCATACATGGTTCTCTCGCGCTCTCATCTCTCAGAGGCCTTTACGGGTTAGCTCCTGCAGTGAAGATGTAACAGCACAACTTCCATTTACAGCAGCAGTGAAGTTTGAGTGCTTAGCACCATATGCTGCAGTGAGGAGTAGAAAGTGCCCTGGCTGCCTAATCCAAAGGCCATGGAAAGCAGAAGTCCTTCCTCCACTGCCAACTGGCGTTGGTTCAGCACCTCTGTACAACATGAAAGTCATCCTCAGCATTGTAAAAGGAAACATGAGTATTCTGTGTGAAATTTCTCTGGCCATCCAGCAATGTGCTCATGGACAGAGCAGAACAAACCGGTTGCCAATCCATGCTGTGCTGTGTGGCAGAGGTACAAGATTTCACAAGGGCCCCACTGGAAAATGACAGCCATGCACAGGACACATGAGCACAGCCCACCTGTGCTATCCTGAAGGGCAGGCCCTACACCGCAGCAATGCACAGTCACTGCAAAGTCAAGCAGACTGCCAAAGAAGCAATCAGCCGATCCATCAAGTCATCTCTGCCTTCCCACTGACCACATAAGCCTTCTAAGAGGATGTGGAAAAAGTTGTTGCTTAAGAAGTCTGCCCTGCAGCCTCACCTGCCTATCAATTATCCACACTGGTGTGTTTCTGTAAGATTGTCCAAAAGCCCTGGATTGCTGGTATTCAGAGACATACTTGAAACCACTCCAATCTGAGTGACAGACAGGTGATACAGAGACTGACATCAGTGGTGTCCACTGTAGTGAGTGTAGCCAAGACAACGTCTTTTCCCTTGCCAGCACTTCCCATCTTGGCTCTAAGACAACACAAAGGACAGTTTTGCTGTCATTTCTCACACCATGAGGTCAAACACATTTCCAGTCGACACCGAATGACAAACCAAAGACTCATCTGGAAGAGAGACCAAAAGCCCCCTGTTCATGCATGCATACCCCAGCCCTGCCAATGGGAGCTGTTCCAGTGCACTGAGGGTTGAGAATGTCTCTGCAGAGCCTCATTCATGTTGTAGTGCTTCAAAGCAGCAATGGATATGGAAGCAGAAGAGAGGGCAACTGCAGGTAAAAGCACGAGGACAGCAAGCTGCAGTATTGGTACAAGGGCTGGCTTGCAAAGGCCTGACACAGCTCTTACCAATAGCATACACTCACTGCCAGCTGAGTGGGAAAGATGACAGGAAACCAGCATGGGCAGAAAATGGTTCTGCTCTACTGCTTAATAGGGAGCCAAGAGGTTAAACTGACACCAGGCCATACCACAAACATCCTATGACCAAGTTCTGCTCTCATGCAGTGAGGGAACAAGAGCAGGGAAGGAGGGGAATGAGAGGAGAGAAGGTAATGGCAGGAGCAGAACAGGAAGTGAACTTTTTTTTGTTAATCGTATTAATGCTAGTGCTTTTGCTCACTTAAGAATTCTTCGGATTGGCCTGAGAAGTCCACAGTTCTGTCTCAGAGGTCTGGGTGACTTTATTAGGAACCCATATGTCAGTCTCACGCACCAGGGTCAAAAAGTCGTAGGTGGTTCTACAGACTTCAGTAAAACAGACTTTTCTGGCATGACTAGCACCAGACAGATAGACTTCTCAGCAGCAGTACTATCTTGCTGCTTTATACCAACTCTTTCCAACAGACCCAAGATCTGAATAACATGCTTAAGACCCAAAATCCCAGAGTTAGAACAAATCTTATGCCTCTGTGAAGAAAAGGTGACGGCCTTTCTTGCTCAAGTTATGTTTTTCCCACCCCAGCAGTTGTCAAGCATATGACACAAGCTTTTCCTCCTTTCAGGCACAGTTCACGTATTGCTCCAAGGGGATGACAGGGTTTTACGTTGCTATAGAAGATATGTAGAAGCCATGCTAGGCATGTTCCTTATGGTAACCATCATGTTTCCAGTAGTCACACACAGCAAGAAATCAGTTTTATATTCTCATACAAAAGAAGAGCAAACTCTCATGCACTGTCTCCTTCTTTCTCAAACACCATTTCTTAGACTGTACAAAATACCTCTAAAAATCACAGCAATACATCCAGTAAGTCTCTGGGGCAAACAGAACACATTAAAGTGAGATCAGTCCAGTGAATGTTGTATTTTTGAAACTTCCCAATGTTTTCCCAGACAGATCTCCAGTCTCCTTTCGACAGTGACTGTTTTCCACACCTCACTGTCAGAGAGAGCCACAGCCATTCTCTCCCTGCTAGTGTAAGTGCACCCCAGAGAACAGCCTAAGTGTCAGGCACAACAGTGATAATCCACAGGCAGCTGGAAAATACTCCTGGTCCTTCCCCAGCATAGCCATACAAGTTTTCACCGTTTCTGTCACTGCTGCTTGAAACAACCTTAAGAACTCCAGGTCAGTATCTTCAGTGGATTCTGGTAAGGCAGCATAGAAATGAACACAACCTGGCCAGCACACAGGCTCATGAGCTGACTGGGGAGGCCAACTGAACCCTGCTCCTTCTCCAGTTAACAATGCACGAGCTCTGCACCTCTCACACAGCACGCATGAGAAGAACACAGTGCCTACAGCAGGAGCACAGCTGGGACCTCAGGGCTGAGAAGAGCAGGTACTGTTCACTGGGTCACGACTGTAACACACACGGCTTCTAAAAATGTGATTCCAGTGTTCACGAACCCTTTTACTGAACAGGTTTATCAGCCTACATTCTCAGTCATCATCCAGCTACACTTGAATTTTATAGATAGACAACACCATCTCACACAAAAGACCCACCTCCTTCTGGGGGGACAAGTTCTCACCAGACAGACAAGCAAACTGAAGTTTCCAAACAGCTTCTACTTAAAGATGCCCTAAGTGGCATGCCAGATGCCCCAAGCTATGAGCACTGCAAATGGTCAGGGTACAAAACAACGTTATCCCTTCTAGCCTTTGCACTTACGCACACCAAAAATGTCATTACTAAATCACATGCACAAGAATTTAAACTGGTTGCCTGAAGCAGTCAGCAAGAAATTCTCCAGACAGATTCACTTTACATCACTGGGCTGGTAGCTGGATGCCTTTGAAGTGTTTCACCCTTCCCTAGAGTATTAGAAGGAAAAGTTCAATACAGTTTGGCGAGCATCATGTTCTCATAAGCTGAGCCCTGGGATCTGTCAGAGTCCCCTCCACAGAATGTGCAGTCTCCTTTTTAACTCATGTCTGCTTTTTCCCTAGTTTCCCCCCATGCAGAGGATTCGGAAGAGGAGGGTAAGTCACTGCAAAGCACACATGCCTCATTCATCATGCACCATGAGGTTACAATGAATAATAATGTTCTTGTTAAAAAAAACTGAACACGCACATCCTGACAAAACCTGATCACAGGAAGTATGAGGCAGCTCCCACACTCAAAGACTGATCTACAAAGCCAGATATTTTCAGATATCCCTACAGCAACTTTTGTGTTTAATGTTTTGAAGAGCAAGTATCTGGCAACAAGCTACCTATGTTAAACAACAAAAGCTTGATCTGAAAGACAGAGAGATATCTGGTGACCTATATTGCCTGTCTGACTGTAAAAGAGCAGCCAAGAAAGCAACCTTAAAAATTTCACCGCTCTGCTTCTGTACCAATACTGGCTGGTGCAAAATAAGTCACAGAGGAACCCCTCAAGTGCATTAGAGCCACCTTTCCTACAGCACACCCACACTGCAAAGACCACACAAGAACCATCCCTTGCAATGGCCCACAGAGTACTACGCAGCATCACGGCAGGAGCAAACAGACCTAGTGCTGTGCATTCATCAACAACACACATTTATTTACCTCATGGCTGAGTCTATGATGGTACTGAAAGAAAACCCAACAAACTTCAGCTTCAGGGGTGCTTCCATGAGGGACATTTTTAGGCTATAGGACCACCCTTATATTTATGTGTAATTTTACATGAAGTGCACAACACAGAGCGGCTGAGAGTGGTTCTGGGAGACTGAAGGTTTTAACAGGGAATTTCTGTAAGTTCATGAACAACTGTACTTAGTAAGTACTTCTTTAGGGCAGAAAAGGTGCTCCCAAAGTCTGTGCTATCACTGCTTCAGCAGCACCATAAATCTGAACAGTGCAGTTTTCTCAGCCAGAGATATCATTTACTGCCACACTGCCACAGAGATGCCAACCTGGTGAGGCAAGCAGCCAGAGAAGCACCGGATAAAGACAAGGCACATTTATTTAATCAATTTGATTTTTTGTTTGTTTGTTTGGGATTTTTAATAAAGAAATGCATTACTATAATCCCTTCTAGTGTTTAAATTGCATATGGCTGTCTTCTACATGCTGCAAATGAACACTGCTTCCTACTCATATTGTCAAGACAGCAATTGTCAGGTCAAAAAGCAATTTGGCTTTAAAGTTTCCCTGCCAACTCTACAGTTGGGACAAGTTGCCTCAGGCCAGATTTGAAAATAAACCTGTACCTTGAACAACCAACTCATAAAATAAGAGTTGCCAACAGGAGAGTCTGCTGCATGCAGGGCCTGAAGGCTGACCCCTACAAGCACCCTCGGACAATGCCAGCTTCACCCCAGTGTCATTCCTGACCTCCCAGGACACTAGGAGGCAGTGACCAGAGGTTGTCCTTCTCACCACTACCCTTAACCTCACCTGTGAAGATAAGCCAGGCATGCTGAGCACCAAGTGGCTCACCGAGACCCTCATGCCAAATCGAGCATGGTGAAGGACTAACCTGTCAGGAAAAGTCTGAACACTGCAGCTGGCCATTTGTCATCAAGAGGGAGAAATGTCCTTGTGGGCACAAGTGACAATCTCTTGGCCACTAAACACCCACGTACATACTTTTTACACGGCAAACTTGTCTATCTCAACAGCTATGTGAGTTTGTTGCAATGGCTTTCAGCAGGTTTTGCTTTGTAACAGTGGGAAACAGCATGTTATGCTTTGACAAGTGCTAACTTTGAGGCTTGGCTTCAGAGAGGAAAGAAGAGAGAAGACAGAGGAAAGAAAAGGCTATTAGAAGAAAACTACTGAGATGAGTTCAACAGTTTAAAGGAGAAGGTATTTTAATTCCCAGAAGAGACCCCCTGCTCCTGCACAAAAGATTGTGCAGAGGCTTCTATCAAGCGAAAAGTAGCTGAATTTGTTCTGCACATTGTATTTTGTGCCACATACGAATAGCAATGCAGTGACGAGCTCTTTAAAACCTCTTACAGAGTCTCTTCTGATAGACATGAAAAATAGGCTTCACGTGGAAAGCTGCTTTCCTCCCAGGAGCTGTCACTTTATCCCTACATTGTAAAACAGTAGCTTCCCAGGAAAGGCCAGATAGCAAGAGTTGCAAGACCAGTGTTTCTTCTCTGTATGATAGTCATGAGGCTAAGCTTCACCCTCCAGATACGAAGCTCACTCTGCAGTTCACCTGTTTACCCGTCTCAAAGCACCACCCCAGACAGAAAAGGCTGTAATATGTCTCAGCACAGGTAGGAAACCTGCAAATCCATTCTCAAAAACTCAGCAAAATTGCCCTTATAGTGCTCCTGTAGGAGCTATTACTAAAAATCGATAGATCTTCCTACTTCTGACATCTGCCATGAGTTCTGCTGAGCCCATGCAGAGAGGAGAAGGGGAGCTGGATTCAATTCATCTTTGAGCACCGTCTCTAGACTGTTTGCTTCCCAAGTCTCAATTAGTCCCAGCTGCATAAAGCCTCATGGGACAGCACTGTGGCACAGCTATCCACAGCCCACAGGGCCTTACTGAGCCAGGACATGAAGGGCTGGGCTGGAAACATCCAGCAAGACATGGACACTTCTTGCACAGGCATTTGCTCACTGGATTACTGGACATGCTGTCCCTGCTCTCAAAGAGAGCCTGAGCATTAAAGTTTCAAGTCTGCCTCACCAGCTGGCCTTGGTGCTAATAATAATAACAACAATACAGTAGTACTTATATCAGGTTTAGGTGAAGGAAAACCTAAAACACATGAGCCAACCAGAAAAGACTGAGCCTGAAGAGTCTATGCGAGTATTTGGGAGGCATGAATCTCTCCTGTTCATCTAGGTAAGCTATTAACTAACATACACTGTAATGAACATTTAATTTTAATTACTGCAATGATTTCATTCCACAGGTAAGGAGGAGTGACAGCTTTACTACACCACACATCCCAGGCTTATGTTTGGTAGATACTGTTACCTCCTTTCCTCTGAAGGAAGCAAGGCCAAGATACCAACGGGGCTTTTGGTCACATTCAGACCCCCAGGAAAGGAACGAGACTGTCCCTCAATATCTGTACAGCCTGCCCAGGCTGGGGTCCAGTCATCAGTCTCTGAGAGGGCATTAGCCTGATGGGCTGCAACTGGGAAGAGCCATCACTCCCAGACCTGATCTTCCTAACTACAGACACCAGAGGGATGGGGTGCCATAAAACTATGAACTTGCACCCACTGCAGAAGGGAAGGGAACAGCTCCAGCTGTCCATCATCAAGAATAAAGATGACCAAGTGACCACACCACCAGCAATGGACATTTAGAGTAGAGCCGTGCTGTTCAGCAAGCAGGAGAGTGATTCCCAGCACACCAACTTCAACTGGTAGCAGCTGACCATCAAAAGAAGTTGGCTTTGATTATTTTGAGACAGATGTATTAATTCCTTAAAACTCCCCCTTGTCTTCTCCCCTCTGCACAAGTAACCCAAGTTAACAGAGTAGCTCTCTGTCACCCTCTTGTGATAGGACCAAGAGGACTTACAAAGGAGGCAATATTAAAAGAGCCTGGCCTTTACAGCATGTACCATAACCTG
>NW_008687641.1:272-964 GCF_000695815.1 Acanthisitta chloris | reverse complement strand
TGTCCCATTACATATCAAATAATTTACCTCACCCTGCACCATGAAAGGCAAAAAAACCCCACAGTATGACAATAATTTTCCTTCACAGCCTGTGAGCAAGACTGCCCATCTCACTCTGGGCCCTACTGGCCAGATATAGGCATAGGACTGGAAATCGTGATCACAGCCAGTCAGATCTTTTGAAAAGGAAGAAACTTCCCTCCTCTGACTTCCAATAAGCCACCCAGCACTCACACCCTAGACCAGCATTACATTCCTTGCTCTTCCATTGTTGAAATGTAAGCCCGCATGCCATCGGCTCCTTCTCCATTAAATGCCCTTGTTTGTATGCTTTAGTTCTCATGCTGTCTACTCTCACCTAAATGAGGAAAATGCTGACAGCAGCTCTATAGCTATCACCTTCAATTAACTCATCAGACTCTCGGGGAAAGACTTCTCAGTGGCATCATTTCATGAGAACCTGAAACCCCACAACCTGGTAGCTGAGGAGAGGAGAAGGGTTAAAGAGGACTAAGTGCCTTCTCACTGGTGTGCCCTCTTCGCAGCTGTTCCCAGCTCCTTACAGTAAGCCTCGCACCTCGGGCTACATCATACATATATCATCCATGCATAAGTAAGTAATATCCTCTCCCCTCACACGGAAGGTTTAGGGCTCTGCCTGCTCGCAGCTCGGGCAGAGCACGGCGCGATCC
>NW_008687641.1:0-203 GCF_000695815.1 Acanthisitta chloris | reverse complement strand
CCCCGAGGTGCCCCTGCCGTGCCAGCGCGAGCGCTGCCTCCAGTTCTGCTTTATTGTTCTGATGGGGTGACTAAAACGGAAATGTTTCGGAGATTAGGATTCCTGAGTGATCTAATACAGGATGCTTTTGGTTTAAAGGAGGAGGAGGAAAAAAAAATAACTAGCGAGCGGCGAGGCTCGGAGCTCCTCCTGAGCTCCCCTCC
>NW_008687640.1:24381-30715 GCF_000695815.1 Acanthisitta chloris | reverse complement strand
CCTCAGCACCTCACAAGGAGGAATTTTTTCCCAATATCTCACCTATCCCTCTGGCAGTGTGAATGCTGCTTCTTTCAGCACCACAACCCTGCAAGCAATGCGTAAACATACTCAGGGCTCACACTCAGCTCTCACAGCAGTCACGGAGCTGGGATTGGGTAGAAACATGACCTCAGGAAGTACTTTTAGTTTTATTTTCTTCTAAACTCCAGGACTTGACATAGCAGATAAACTCACTGGCCCTTCCAATCTGTCAGGGACTATTATCTGCTTAGAGAAAACATTCCTCCAAGGAGCCCTGCCATCTCTGCACCGGGGTAGGATTGACAGATTGAGAGTGGACACAAGATGAGGCATCTTCAGAGATCAGGATCCTTCTTTAGGATCCAAGAGATACAGCTATTTTCTCTTCTAGTGGCTCTGCAACCTAATTCATTTAAATTCTAATCTCTCTTATTAGTCAGCAATTCCTTATTGCCCAAACCCTTCCTGTGACCAAATCCTTACCTGCTGACCAAATTACTGACCAAGTCTTACCTATTGACCAAACCTTACCATCACTGCTGGGACTAGGGGTTGAATCTATCCACGGTGAAACAACTTGCTGTGGCCAAGCATTAAAAGGGAGCTTCAGGGAGGGCCAGGGACACTACCTGGTTGGTCTCAACAGAGCTTTCTTCCCCCTCCTTCCTGACACATTGCTCAGTCCCAGCCACAAAACACAAGGTACAGTGTCACTCCTCATGTTTGTCATCCCTCCACAGTGCTCCAAGGGAACGTTAGAGCGGTGTCTGGTGCAGGACCTGCCTCCAGCCTGTCCCCTCATAGCCCAGAGCCTCACTGGGTCCTGGGGGCTGCATCCATGAGCACTAAAACCCCAGGAGCTGCTTCATCTCCAGTTTCTGGCAGCTGGGCCCAAAGTCTTTACTCAACAGTGTTGGAAACGGCGTTGGGAAAGAGATGCTCCGAACCAACTCTGCCAGAAGGACAAACTCCAAGCAGCCCAACCCCCTACCCCAGGGCAGACAGCTCATTCTCACAGGATGGGTGGCCACACAGAAGCAATAACGACCAGAACTATCAGCTCTTTAAGTAGTTTTATAAAAATTTTTGACTTAACTGAGATACTGTTACAGTTACCTGAGTATTTGGAATTACAATGCAAGGAGATATCAACAATGGATTTCAGTACAGTATTTTACAATCCAGTGCTGCTGATCCCAGTTTCTACACAAGTTCACTAGAGCACATATACACAGAGTGATTCTTGGAGAAAATGAAAAGACAGCACAAAAAGGGGGCTGGAGATACCAACAGACAGAGGTGAGATTGCAAATCCAGTGCAGTATGTAATAAAATGCAAAACCCCATCAAATTAAACAAGCATTTCTTTGTTGCTTTCCTCAGAATTAAAAAAAAGCTTTTTGTTTTTAAACACAAGCAACTGGATTAAAACACCCCAGACTTCCATACGCGATCAGGTGAAGACATGCCACGTTTGCTGTGCATGTCATTGGTGTATGAACAGTTCCTGAGCTACCCAGAACAATAAGGCTTTGTTAATTCTCAGCATTTGGCTCACATCATCATTCTCATGAGGGAAAAGTCTAAATAAAAGGTCTTTTAATAGTTGATCATTAGATCAATGACAGCTGCAGGTGAAGGCAGATTTGTGACATACAATGAATTGAAGCAGCTCAGGTTGCTAAATCAGTCGATGTAGTGGGAGACAAAGTCATTAATCTCTGCTGAAATTCTCACTTGTGAGTCCAGTCCTTGTTTCCTGGGATAACAGCCGCTCTGGGCTCACCCTGGATTGCTACACCACATCCCCAGAAAGAACAGCAAAGTGCACCAGTAGCTCATAGAAATTCCTTTTTATTTCTACACAACAAGCTGTAAAAATGGAACAGGTCTGTTGGCACTCACAAGCCAAATGCCTAAGGAATCTGAGCTTGTGACTTCAATACTGCCAACTGAACACTGGAAAGTTGCTTTGACTTTAATAATATATTATATATAATATTTTGGCCAAGTCCAATGTTTCACTGATTATTCCCTCCCTCCCCACAATGAATTCTTTACTTGCAATACTTAAAGCCATATCTGGTGCTTGGGATTTCCAGCCCCCTTTCTCTCCTCCTGGTACAGCAGGAAAGACACAGAAACATGCCACTTAAATTAAAGAAACAGTGGAATAAGTGGAATCCTGGACATCAAAAATATATACAAGCAGGTTTGTTTTTTTCCTGAACTAAACATTTCAACCATAAAAATATTCAACAGCCAAACCCTATAGAACTAGGGCTAAGGCTATTTCAATTATACTATTCTTTCTTTTAAAAATATAGGGCTGAAAGCCTTTTGGGTGATATTTATAAATGAACAATAGTTCTAGGTTCCCTACATGAATCATAAAGCAGTTTGCAGAACATAGACTATTTCTCATAGCTTAATCTTGCATTATCTTGCTTAATTTACTCTCTCTTGTAAATATGTTAGATAACTACATTTCATTGTAAGAATTAATATAAACAGAAAATGTATATAAGGCTTTTTTTTTCCTCTCCTTATGAGCTGTAACATAGCCAAATGTTGTCCAAGTCGGCAGCTTTCCTCCCAGGAAAACCACGGAGCCAGGTTGGTTCTCATTACCAATGGGTCATTTCTGTCTCACCAGCAGCTCTGCCCAGGCCTTTTTGTAACCAGCCTGACAAGACCTAAAGTGACTCTCCTGCCTTCTCACAGCATTGATCACTTAGACCTAAACCACTCCTGAAGTCAGTTAAAACCTGTAGTGTCTTGGCTCTTCTTAGGCCTGAACCAGTTGTTCCCCCTTGCAGGGACAGGACATCAGGAAAAGAATATTCTTTCCCAGACTGGAAGTTCAGTTTTACCCTTTCCCACTGTCCTGTTTCAGCTCTGTTATCTAGAACCATCTTCAAAGCAGCTCCTGCCCCAGCGCTGTGAGCTGCAGGTTTGCTTTAATATGTGCTACATGTTATTTCAAGTGTCACGTGTGTCACTGTGGCCACAGCTCACCTTCCTGGTGTCTGCCTCCCTCCCCTCGGGCAGGGAGGGGCTGACCTGACCCACAAAGTGCATTCAGTCTAAAGGAGCAGTAAAATGTTTTTGTAAACCAGAAAAGAATATTAACAGACTCTAAAAGGAAGTAAAAGATGTCAATCCAATAGGAACTCACTAAAAAAGTTACTAGCTGTAAGCAGCTTAGGGTGAATCAGCTTAGAAACCTTCCCAAAAACTTGAGTTTCAATCTTTATAGAACTATTTCCTGACACTTCAGCTTTCCAAAAACCTGTAATCCATGTCTGAACTTCCTAATCCTCTTGGCCTCAGCCAGTCTCACACATCAGTTCATCAGCAGAAATGATGAGTAGGATCATTTTCTGAATCCACTTGTTTTGTACCTCTTCCTGAGAGCCCAACAAACTCTTCAGAGCAAACTGACTGCAACAGGTAGGAAAACCCCCAAGGATCATGTCCAACCATCAGCCTGCAAACAGGAAACTCAGTGGAATCAGTGCAATCCCAGGTGGGCTTGGCTTTTGCAAAACAAGTGAAGTACCACAGTGTTAATATGGATTTCAAAGTTCCAATGTGTTACACAGCAAAAGATCCCAGTCCTTCAGAGGGCACACAGCAGTGTTCCAACAGCTTTGGGCAGGCATCTGTCCTGCTCAAATGAGCAGGACTGGGATAAACCAAAGCTATGCCCTGGATTTGTGCCACAGTTTGACATCCCCTTAACAGCAGCTTGAGTCCAGCTGGCACGTGAGCAGACTCCAGGAGGGGAGAGAACAGTCTGGCCACACTCGAGTTAGAAAAAGGAGCTCAAGCCATGGAGTGCTCAGGGTGCAGAGGGGTTCCAGGCTGGCCCCAACACTGCTGTGGAGAGGCTCAGGATGCTGCTGCAGCATTGCAGCTACCAATGAACTTCCCAGTGCATCAGTAGCAAAAAATGCTACTAAAAAGGAAAGACAAAACTATTGTTAAAAATATGTCAGTCATTAAGGACACATTCTAATTAATGAATGGTAAAACAAAGCAGAGCCCAAAGCTGTATCAAACCTCTACTTCAGTCACAATTCCTTTGTAGCCATATCTGACTGCTCATTTGATTTCTGAAAGTGCTCAGTAGAAATCCAGAGTTAATTGTGGCTAAAACCTCAGGATAACATCCATTTATTTACACATTAGTATTGTTAAATAACTCCAAGTCAAGTCTATTTTACAATGAAGTGTGCAACAAGCAGAAGTGAAGAACATACACCGTGTTGAGTTCACATTCTTCAAGGTGCAAATTTGAGCTACTCTTGCCCAAATCCTTCTGTTTCTTCAATTGCAAACAACAGCTTTTCCTTCAGCTGCTCATAATTCTTGTATGGCGGAAGGTCTAAGCGATTGAAACTGAAAAGAAGAAATTTAAGTACTGAGAAAGAATTCAACCATCCCAAAAAGATCACAAATTAATTATGATGGGTTAATTACCCAAACTGTGAATTGAACCTTGTGCCGTGCAGGTGGGCACTGTGATTTACACCCTGTGAACAGCTCACTCCTGACGTGATGTACATACACAACTGATGTATTGCTGAGAGCAGAGATCAGACTTCAAGTGCTCAAACAGCGATTGTTTTCACCAGCTTTTCCTGGGTGGTTAATTAGAGTCATCATTGAGATAGGAGATTTTAAATCTGTGTGTTTTTACTAACCATTAACACAACACATGAGGGACTGAGTAGAAGTTATCTTTCCCCTAGGGAATAGTGTGGGAATGTGGCTGCTTCACTACCATGGGTACAAATTGGAAGAGGGAAACTAAGATTAGATCTTAGGCAGAAGTTTTTGCTGTGAGGGTGGTGAGACACTGTCCCAGGTTGCCCAGGGAGGCTGTGGCTGCCCCAACCCTGGCAGTGTTCACAGCCAGGCTGGCTAAAGCCTTGAGCAACCTGCTCTGGTGGGAGGTGTCCCTGCCCAGGGCAGGGGTTGGGACTGGATGGTCTCTGAGGTCCATTCCAACCCCTTAACATTCTATGAATCTATGAACAATCTAAGATGGAGTGCAGTGATAACAAAGGTTAATCACAACCTCTTTAGAAGGTACTGTTAATTACTTTAAATGTTCAGTAATACACCAATCCTGGGGATTTACAATGGTATCTACTCAAGAGTTTTCCAGAAGTTCATCGTTACTCCCCACAGTTCATTGGCATAAATTGTGTTTGCTTTCAGTCTCTCAGCGATTCCACTCTACTATCCACTTAGTCCAAGTAGTTGTTGTCATCAAAACCAGACATGGAATGATAGTCTGATGTTTCATGTACTCACCAAGTGTGACTTCTAGGTAACCAGTTTTCCTTTCCAACTTTTTCAATGCAAAATTTTTGGGGTCCATTGCTCCCTGTAACAAATTCCAACAAAAGGCATAGGTCTAGCTGCCTTTGGATCAACATATAATACATCTCAATAAGGCAAGGCTTAAACAAAGACAGATCACTGTGACTTGTACAGAAAAGAGACATCTGTCTCACTGCACAGCTCTGCCTGGATCAGAGTATGCATGAGGGGAAATGCAGCAGTTTGAAGTGATTTTGAAGCTCAATACAAAGGTGCAAACATTATCTCTGTCTCTTTTTCAATCATAGGTCAAGTATATGCAGGGCTTACAAAACAACATTCAATAAAAAATTCATTTAAAATGTCCACAGATATATGATCTGGTTCTTTTAAAAAGTATCTGCTATATTAGAGGGATCATTAATGCATACCCATGAGGTCAGCAAATCCTCCCACTGGCAATCTGCATGTTCCAGTCACAAACTGCAAGAGTCTCATTCTCTTCTCATTATCTATTTCTTTCACAAACTGTAAAACAGTAAAATTGAAATAAACATTTAGGGATTGATTGAATATTCAGTTTTTCACATCCTCACACACAGCTGAACAAGTGCCATGGCTGTTAGGAACAGCTGGATTAGCAGTAATAATCTATTTGCACTCTGCAGATGTTCTGTTCTGTTCTGAGTTTTGTTCACTGAGCTCTGTAACTTTTGTTGGTTGGAGAGTAAAGCAGAAAGTGCAAACCTGCCAGAACCACACGATCTGCCTGCTGGTCCTGGTGTAGTGTCTGTAGATGGTGTGTCTCTGCCAGTCATTCAGGTCAATTTCTTGCATTCCACAGAGAAGCACCTTTGGGGCAGAGACAGGGAAATAAACATGTTATCGCTTTCATAGTTTCATATTATGTTAGGGGTTGGAATGGACCTTAAAGATCATCCAGCCCCAACCCCTGCCCTGGGCAGGGACACCTCCC
>NW_008687640.1:11690-24263 GCF_000695815.1 Acanthisitta chloris | reverse complement strand
CAAAACTTCTCCCTGAGCTCTCGTCTCAATTCCCCTCTTTCCATTTCTCCCATTGCTCCTTGTCCTGTCCCTGCTGCAGCTTCCCTGGAGCCCCTTTCAGCTCCTGACAGGCTGCTCTGAGGTCTCCACAATCTTCTCTTCTCCAGGCATGGAGCTATAACCTCCCACATAGTAAAAGAGCACACCAAGTGCACTCACACTTAGCAGTGCCTGCAACAACACTACACTAGTTTTACATTTTGAACTTTAGATAAAGATGAACTTGTATGACAAAGACTGATAACTGTTCATGAAGAGGCCACAAAATACAGAGCGTCTCTGTAGTGAAAAATGAAGCAATTCCTGGCAATTTTAGGAAGAATCATAGAATCAAGTGGGTTGGAAAAGACCTCCAAGATCATCAAGTCCAACCCTACCGTGGTTACTAGACCATGGCACTAAGTGCCACATCCAGTCTCATCTCTCCATAAAAAATCTCTTCCTAATATCCAACCTAACCCTCCCCTGGCAGAGCTTGAGTCTGTGCCCTCTTGTCCTGCTGCTGGTTGCCTGGGAGAAGAGACCAACCCCCACCTGACTCCAACTTCCTGTCAGGGAGTTGCAGAGGGTGAGAAGGTCTCCCCTGAGTGGGAGGTGTCCCTGCCCATGGCAGGGGGTGGAACTAAATGGCCTCTAAGGTCCCTTACAACCCAAACTCTTTTGTGATTCTGTGTAGACATTCAAGCCAGAGCAGTTATTGCCCAGCCATACAATTCTCCACTAGGAACAGGATGTTTTGTTTTGCTATTTTGATCTTTTAAATTGAACAGGTACTTCAGAAAGTGTAGTTTTGAGAGACCAAACTCATCTAGAACCTGGTCCAATCTATATGTGACCACCCATTGCATATCTGGTTTTATCTCCCATTCTATCAAGTCACTCAGTCTTTGAACAGAGGCAAATCAAATTGTTTTGTAATCTTCAGCAAGTCAGTAAGAAATTTCTACTGACAATCTTTGCCTTTAGAAACACATAAATAGGCTGCAAAGAGGAAAGCTAAGGAAAACACGCTAATCTAATGCTACTTCATAAAGTTTCCCCACATTCCCTCTAAAACAGTTATCAGCCTTAGTGAGTTCTGCTCTTCAGACATACTGACTGGAGCTTAAGTATTTTATGTGTGACAGCCTGGATCTAGCAACAGCCAAACAATCCTGTACCTCCAGTTCCTTGGCATCAAAATACTGCAAATATTGTTGGGGCAGAATTTCATTGAAGCCTTCAAAGAAAGCTTGTGTCTGTTCCTCCACACCTCGTGACAGTCTCCACTCTGCTACCAGTCTGCAAAGAAGATACAGAGAGGTCATTTAATAGCCTGTGCTATCTCAGGTGCACATCTCTGTCAGCCTGTTCTGAGATCAACTGTAAGCTAAGTTAAAAAAGAAGTATAGAAAGTTCTAGGGACAGAGCACTGTATAATTTTATTAGCAATCTTTATTCCATAAGTGTCCAACCATTCTACTACAGAAGTGCTTCAGTCTCAGAGAAGAGGCAGCATCTCTTCACTGATGACATCAGTGAGAGCACAGCAGTCCTGAGGGATCTGAAAAAAGTTACAGAGCTGATTTTGCCCAATGTTCTGCCCAGAAATCTCACTCATTAGCCATGACAAGGTGACAGCTAAGCTGTACTGGTGCAGAGCAGCAGCACTGACAGTAGAGCAAGCACTGCCTATGTGCATTTGCAAAGTTCCGTATCTGTGTTCATCAGGAAACTTTGTGGCAGAAACTACACTGTGCATTAATTAAAGGGTGAAAAGCAGGCAGGAGACCCAAGAACCCGAACCCAGGGAGAAGCAGATATACTGATTTCAAGCCTATCCTGTCAGGAGCACTGGAGAATAAAGGAGAGGTGACTATTTCTTATCTCAGTCCTAGGAATTTGGGGGACTTGAAGCAGGACTTGGACTAAGACAACAGAAAATGAGTGAAGCTGGAATCTGGGCTCTCTATGGGTTCCCACAAACTGGAAGAGAAGGATTTCCTACAGATCCTCCCTCCTGCCAAATGCCAATGGGATTCCTCTGCAAACACCTTTCCTGTAAAGCACTGACATGTCTGCAAATTGCTCATGTGATGAAAACAGAACCCACTCCCTTCTCCCTCCCCCTGCCTGTGAGAACCTTCACAGAACACATCCTAACAGGGCGGGAAGTTGTCCGGTGACTCAGTTTGGTTTGTGCCGGCAATGTGTGATGGGTTTTTCTTGCAAGCACATCTCCAAGCCTGTATCCTGAAGTTCACACCCTGAACCAGAGCTTATGTACTGCTGCACACTGACTAGGGAGTGAGTATTCCAGGACAAAGCAGGTCACTGTTCATATGCACTCTTTAATTGCTTTTAGGCTCCTTCTCTCTTAATCTGTTTCTTTAAAACATTCCAGTGCTACAAACATGATAATTTATGAGAATACAGCTTATGACACCAAAAAATGCTCTTTAAAAACCCCAAATCAAGTATAAATGGCTGTGTAGAACATCAGTGGGCTCTGAACCACTGTAATTATAGCAATCAACATATGCAATGCCTTCCTGAAGTACTTGACGTTCAGATTTCTTGTCACGATGTTCTCCTAAACTTCAGTATCTCTAATAGAAAAGTAATCTTCTAACCACAATCTTCGGGAAAAGTGGATTTTAGAAGCTTACTTCTATCAATACTTTTTCAAATGTGAGATGCAAACAATTGCCACATCAGTGGTTACTCAGACAGTTTCAGCAGTGCTTCAGATGACACAGCCTTTTCTTGCTAGAACTAAGGAAAGAAAATGATGGAGATAAAGAGTATTTTAAAGCCTTCATTTATGCTCACCTGATGTAGTCTTCTTTGTTTTCTTCTGTGACCAGAATGTTGCTACCATTTGGCTTCAAATCATGGCTTTTGATCTCACCTAGAATCTCTTTATCAACAGAGAAAAACATTTCCAAGCCACATTCTTCAATGTCATTCTCTCTGGAAGGGAAAAAATAGCATTTTAAAGCACTGTATCCAGACCTTGCATGCAGTAGGGGAGAGATAAGTATGAAGAGCCTTGGAGCTAAGTAGTCAAGATAAGGAAATGTTCCTCACAGGACAATTATGGCTTTGCAGGCAGCACTGACTCGTTTCACCAATGTGCACACAGGAACTGTACTCCTGATGGGGAAAGTTTTGATCAGTTGAACCCTTAGACTTAGCAATCACAAGGCTGACAAAACACCTCCTGACTGTGATCTCTGGGATGTCTATGGACTACAGAAGCTTTTCAAGTAATGACATTAGAGGTCAGTGTGTTCCCCTCAGAGGTCTGAAGGCTTTTCTACAATCTTCATATCCTTAAGTGTTCTTTTCCAAGGGGCAAAGCCTTTCCTGGGCTACAGCCTGGAAGGTTTTTATCACTACAGAAATTGCTTTGAATTAAAACCAAGGCCCATTAGCAGCACTTAACATACTGCTCTGAAACCCAAACCAAACTCCTATCTCAATTCTTAACTCTCCCATAAAGCTGCTTTCCCCCTCCTTGTTGCTCCCAGGACTCACCACTATAGGAGAAGTCAATCCTGTCTTTTGTATTGAGTTTTGCATTTCAAAACCCAATCAATCCTCACACTTTTTATCAATAGCATGTCTAAAACTATTCTGGCTTTGTATGGTTCTTCAGTCAAAAGTTTTGTGTCTGTGGTCACAAAAAGGACTAATTTTTCTGCTAAATATTTTTATTATATCAGAATAAAAAAAAAAGTTAACTGAATTTGTCTTTCTTTCCCTTCTAATGTATTTTTTAGCTGCTGGGAAAGGAAAACCACCTGTGCTGCTGAAACAGTGCACATCCCCCATGAACTACACCACTCTGGAGTCTGCTGCCACCAAATCAGTACAGAATTACAGTGCTTTAGATCTAAGGAGTTTAGAATATTTATAACAGAGAACTCCCAAATAATTATGGTCTAGAAACTCCATGTCTTTTTACCTGCTGCTCTCTGGAGAGGAATCTGAAAAAGAATGGAGAAGGAGGACTTCGAGAGAGTATGGATACACAGGAATAGGAATGGTCTGGAATCATTAAGCTTGGAGCAAAAAACCCAGGACAGCTGGAAAAGTGCAGGAGCATAAACTTCTCTAAAACTCTTCATTAAATCTTCACTGCTAGCCCTGATGTCAAGTTGCAGGTGTGACTAACAGCAGAATCATATGGGAGTAAATAATAAACTACATCTGTTAACTTTGTGTTACTGCAGCACTAAACATTTTGTTTCTAGCTAAACCAAGTACTAGAGAAACATTAAATGGAATTTTGCTCATTTCTTTTAATGAGTTATCTGAAAAGTCTCAGTGGAATTGACTCAGGTCATTTTCTTTGCCACATCTCTAACTAAAATGACTAAACCCCAGCAAAAACGGAACACAAGACGCTGCACAGAATAGTCAATGACGTAGAAAGGCTTTTGCATTAACACATCATTCTTTGTGGATCTAAAGTTCCAGTAAAAATTCCATACTGCTCTGCACTGATATATTATAGTTTCTAGTGGGTTTTTTGGGAATAAATTAACAGCTACTCCATGGCATACGTGAAAATCCAACATATTATATTGCTACTTCAAGAACAGAATCAAGTCAAACTCACTTTACCCAGATGAGTGAGTTGTAAAACTCTGGATCAACAGATTCCAGATCCTTGAGTCCTACTGCCTTGTTTAGGATACGTTTGTAGAATGGGAGAGAGAATCCAGTGTCAATGAATTTGCCATGGAACAAAGCCTGAAAACACAAAACCAGACACAATAATGACTGAGTACTTCATATGACAACATTCCATACTCTGCACCTGCGAAATCTGAGAACCAAAGAATGAAACCAACCTATCATGACTGCTGATCTGCTGAACTAGCTTATACCAACAGTTATATCCACACATCTGATAACTTCAATTCAAAAATGGGTTAATTATCCATCTGATGCTACAATATTTATAGGAAAATGCAAGTAGAGATGCCCTTTGGACCTTTGCACTTACCATGGCAATGAACCTGCCGATGAATCTGAAGTACTTGAGGTGGTCAGGGTTGATATAGGAGGCTGGGTTTATCTGTAAGCAGTAGTTATCTTTCCCTGCATATTCAAACAGGCAATACATGGGGTTCAAAACTTCGTGTGACAATAGAAAGAACCATTCCCTGCAATCACATAAACGATAAAAATATAGTTCAAAATCAAGCACAGCAGAAATGACTGTAGTGAACTCAGAATCACTGAATCATCACAGTTGGAGGAGACCTCTAAGAACATTGAGTCCAACCCTTCACCTGTCACTGCTGTAACGCCTAAACCCTAAACTATAATCTCCAGTGCCAGATCCAGACACCTCTTAAACACTTCCAGGGATGGTGACTCCACCATCCACCTATTCCAGTGCCTGAACACCCTGACAGGGAAAACACTTCTCCTAACATCTCCTCTGACTCTGCCCTGTCTCAGCTCAAGGCCATTCCCTCTAGTCCTCTCCCTGCAGCCATGGCCCGACAGACATCCCCCACCTCTCTCCAACCCCTGTCAGGGAGTTGCAGAGAGCCATGAGGTCACCCCTGAGTCTTTTCTCCAGGCTAACCAACCCCAACTCCCTCAGCCCTTCCCCATGTGCTCTGGCCCTTTCCTGCCCTCGCTGCCCTTGGCTGGACTCGCTCCAGTGCCTCAATGGCCTTTTTGCAGTGAGTGCCCAAAGCTGAGCACAGCACTGAGCTGTGAGTGCCCAGTCCAGGGGGGGCTCATGTTGACTTAGGACTTAGGACCCTGTGGGCACAGTCAGTCTGCCTCTGTCACTGGATACTATGTTAGGCCACACTGACATCAAAGGGAAACCACAGCAAATTGTAAATACAAATGCACAGTTACAATGATACACAACTGTCAGTGGTTTGCATAAAACCCACTCTTACCTACTTCACAAGTCCTCCATTGACCTAAACATTCAGGGTTCAGGGAGTGCTAATCAACATATGCACTTCTTGGTTACATTCCAGTAAAGACTTTTGACTTAAAAATAGATTTCTGTTCACTTCCTTACTAAACTCCCCTTTGATAATGACAGTTGTGCCAAGGCTCACTGTGGTTCAGTGCATCTCTGTAACCACTGAGATGACTGAAGTAATTCCTAACACAGACTGGAGATCACTTCATACAGTTTCACGTATCGCACTGCCTCAGATATTCTGAGGGAAGATAAGGAATCACTCCTATTGTGAAAACACTGCAGACTTGGTGTGTTCTTTGGGGAAGCTTCACACCACTCTCTGCAGCACAAGCTCTTAGTGGCCATGTCAGTGTAGTTTACCTTGCAACACCTCCATAATCTAAGCCTTCTTCGCCAGGGAAAATAACCCACAAACGTCTCCGCAGGTCCTGAGGGCTGAAGCTCATTATCTTAGTGAAAGAAAAACAATCAGTTCTCTTTAAGAAAACAGCTATAAGCACTGGCTAGAATTATTACTATTTGCTAACAAGCAATAGGGCATTTAGTAATTTGGTTTAGGTCTGTAGACATTAACAAGAATTTTGCTGCGAATAATCAAATAGAATTAATAATTTTTGCTTTAATCATTTCATTACTCATCTCAAGACCCAAAATGCCCAGACTAAGATCCACTTAATACATTTTGGTACATAGTCCATGCTAATCTAACACATTGTGAAGAAAAACACACAAACAAACATCAGCACAACACGAAAACATGTGGAGCTGCTCTGCCTCAGTGCTCCCCTCAACACTAACTCTGATTTTAAAGCATTCTGAGGAAAAATCAAAGATAAAATATCGCCATCTGTCAGATGAATCAGTGCCACAACTTCACATTTTAGCACGAACTTTTAACATATAAATATGAATGAATCCTAGCTATGAAACTAATATTGTTAGTCTCACTTAAACTAACAGTAGCAAAATATCAAAGGCTCAAGAATGACACGTGACAATAAATCTACTTAACTCCACCTTCCATGCCCACTGCTCCAATGATTTAATACAATACCTGCTGAAATGAGTCCTCAAACAATGTTTTCCTGCTCACAGTGATCTTTATGTGCTGTGGCATTGCCAGTTGCTGAAAGGAAATTTTTTAGAGGTGAAGTGTACAATCATTTAAAGATTTTAACACTGATTTTGCACAGTTATTTGTTGTATATATTAAAAGGTAGAGTTGAATTTCATTAAAACCATAGAAAACAAACCCAGTAATCAAGATATCTGAACTGTTTCTACTCCAAAAATAAATTGCATCCAACATAGATAACTACAGTGATATATACACAGCTGCTGCATACAACAGGTTAAATATTGTACTCTTAGAAGACACTGGAAAACACTAAGATCAATAATATACTCTAACTCAGGAAGGCTTTCTACCCCAGAATTTATTACAGGGCTGGAGCACTTCTGCTACAAGGAAAGCCTGGGGGAATTGGGATTGCTCAGCCTGGAATAGAGAAGGCTCCAGGGTGACCTAACTGTGGCCTTGTAGTACCTGAAGGGCCTACAGGAAATATGGAGAGAGACTATTTACAAGGGCCTGGAGTGGCAGAACAAGGGGAAATGGTTTTAAACTGAAGGAGGGAAGGTTCAGATATTGGGAAGAAACACCCCTGTGTGGGTGCTGAGGCTGCTCCATCCCTGGCAGTGTTCCAGGCCAGGCTGGATGGGGCTTGGAGCAACCTGGGCTGGTGGAAGGTGTCTCTGCCCATGGCAGGGGGTGGGATGAGATGATCTCTAGGGTTCCTTCCAACTCAAACCAGTCTGGGATTCTATGAATGTAATAAAAAATTAGAAAATTGAGGTTATCCTGCACAAAATTCAAAGTGAAAAACCAGGCTCATCTCTCCACTATTCTCGAAGGATAATTCATTCACTCTTAAAAACTGAAACATTTAAATGTAAGACTTTTTCCTAAACACCAAGTTACTTTATCTTTTGCTACACAGAGAGTTTAGAGGACCAGGACTGACACACTGGATTTTGGTTGTATGTCTGAGCAAACTAACATTCACCACAGTAACATTCACCTTCAGTGCTCAGCCATGCCTGCTCAAATGCCCTGAATTTTCTACCAGAAGTATTTGTGTAGAAAGTACACCTTGCATTAACTGTAAAAACTGTGCCTCCAAATATTCCTGTATCAACAGCAGAAAGAAAAGACCATTCAGAAAAAAATCACTTAAAAAAAAGTAGTAAAATGGTATTTTCCTTTATTCTAAAGCATTTTAAAGCCACAGCTCACCTTGGCTTAAAGCTTACATCAGTTTACACAAGTCCTATATTTACTTCCTCCTACTTTACATCACCCTTAACCTCAGTTTGATTCCCTGTATTTGCAAGGCATTGAAGAGTTCATTTAAACATGGAAACAAAACTCCAAACGCAAACAAATATTCCCAAGAAATGAATCCATACCTGACACCAGAACCTGAAATAATGGACCTTGGCCTTGAAATCCCTCACGTAAGCTATCTGGGGGCCATTGTCTCTGGAAACAAAGAGAGAACAACAATTAATTTCAGAAGCATTTTTGTAACTGAAGTAAAAGCCTGTATGGTTTGGTATCTAATTGGAAGACACTTCATCACATTTTTGGATTTTGAGGTGTAATTTTCTTCCTTTGTCAGTTGTGGAATGCAAACACTGTGTTTGAAACAGGATCTGATTTTAACTGTCAAAAGGTTTCTAACAATAAGGGTGTGAGGACACTCAGTTAATTTAAGTTGGGTGGTAAATTCTGGTTTTAACTTCATTCTGGTTCCTAAAAAATCAAAGGAAGAAAGGGTTGAGTGTACTTTTCAAGAGAAAGACTAGTAACTCTAAGGGATTTGGTCATCCACAGGACAGACACAGTGAATGACCCTCAAATCCCATACACTACATGGTAAGAAGGATTCTGAAGTGTTCAGAACTGCCTTCAGGGAGTTAACAGTGGATGAAAAACCCACAGAAAATTAAGCAGCATTGCTACGTGCAAAACTTTCTGCCTAAAAAATTGTAGTAAGAGGGAAAAATAACCCTTCAAAAATGCTGCGCTGTCACTTTGGAAAGCTTAGTATCCTGCTAAGAGCACTTACAAAGCAGACTTGCCCGTTCGAGGGTCTATGTATGTGGTGGTTCTTCTGTTGTGATCCACAAAGTAGGGAATTCCATCCACAGTGAATCGCATTTCCCAGCCCTCTGGTAAGGGTTTCTCATTTAACTGGCTGTGGAGACAAGAAAATACATGGTAACTCCTCAACTTCATACATTGAGGCAATTGAACAATACCTGAGACAGTAAGAAAGATCAAGAAAAACTACAGATTGAGACCATTTCCACTCAATATTTATTCTGCCTTTTTTCCCCCTCTTAAACCTGCAGTCAGCTCTAATTAGATGAAAATGATTGTTTCAGTAAGCATCAGCTCATTTGGTTGTACTACCTGAAATAAAGGCCAAAAGAAATGATGGGGAATATGTAAGCAAAGTTTATCCATGTTTTCTCCCCAAACAACAGAATTTTATCCTCTATTAGGTTTTTACTCAAAAACTGACATAATTTTGATAAGCAGCTTTGGATACCTCATGTGTAATCACAGCAGCCAAAAGAAGTGTTCCAGAATGACAAAAGTGAAAAAAAAATGGAACTAGTGATCTTGTATAATTTTACATATACAGACAGATATATAAAACAGTGCTCCAGAGGGATTTCCCTCCACAGAACCACCCTGCACGACCACAGCCCTGACTGCATGGCCAAAGCCTTGGGTTGTTGGGTTGCTTTAGGAGTAACAGAGTTCTCACTCAGCTGCTGCAGAGGGAACTGGGGTGGAAATGTTATCTGTGGGTACAGCCATTACACCCTCACACATTCCCCTCCTTCTCCGTGGAGGACAGATGAAGTTGCTTTACCAAACAGAAGTTTTCAGCTCAAACAGGAGCTGGGAGTGAACATCTTCATCCTCAGCTTCCTGTCTCCATTCCTTACCTCGGACACTCTAAGTGACAGAGCCCAAAATAAACACTATTCCAGAGCTTTTTGTAGTGCCTCAGCTTCTCTGTCTTTTTTTTCCCCCCTCCTTTATTTAAAAGGTCTGAGGAGGAATGCTGCAGGTTTTTGGGTGTGTCTTCCTTCTGTCTCTTACCTATCCCTGGAGTGTTCCAGGCCAGGTTGGATGGGGCTTGGAGCAGCCTGGGCTAGTGGAAGGTGTCCCTGGCAGTGGCAGGGGGTAGGATGAGGGGAGCTTTAAGGTTCCTTCCAACCCAAACCATCTGTGATTCTCTGATTCTATGACTGTCTAGGAAACAATCAAATTCTTATTCAAGACCATCTGCACGATCCCATCACTGTATGAAAGAAATCTCTCCATCCTCCAACATACAACTATTTAGACGTATGTGATTGCTTATAAAAAGAGTAGAAGTTGTTCTGGGGAATGAACTTATGGCTGTCGCCCAAGGCTTTCCTGGTAATTGTAGTATTACTAAGTTATATTGTGGCAATTTCCATTCTGGCTTATACCCTTTAACATTTTGTGCAGGATAGTCCGTGTCTCACCCGTGGGCAGCATTTCCTAGCTCTGACATTGGAGCAGGACAGTCCATGTCTCACCCGTGGGCAGCATTTCCTAGCTCTGACATTGGAGCAGGACAGTCTGTGTCTCACCCGAGGCAGCATTTCCCTGCTTGCAGTCTCACTACTTTGCTACATTTTCATTCCAGACTTTTATGAAGCAGTAAGTGATTTCTTACCCCTGGCTCCTGGGATCTTCCCATTGAGTGATTCTTGTGTTATGATTGACAAAATACACTCTGCCATTGCTGTCAGTTCTCTTCTCTGAAAAGAAGTGCAGGAAACAAATATCAAAACCCTCTTGAAGGTACTGCTGAGACTATATCCAATAAATGAAAACAACCACCAGTCCCTGCCACAGCCTCTCCTGTCCTCAGGTTTTTCTGTACCTCCCCTGATGCAACATCCTTTCACTTTGACTGACATTATTCCTTACTATGTTATTTATTTTTCACCTGTAGGAATAATTTATGGAAAAAAAGGAAAAATGTGAGCTGTTTGTCCACAGGAAATTCCAGTTCTGTTGAATATTGTGATGTGCCTGACAAGAAACACACACAGCAAACAGAATAGGGAATAGATTTGCACACAAGCAGCAAGAAAGTACAAGGCCTTCATGGTAAATTAGAGCAGGGAATGAAAAATGGTTAATGCAGTTGTCAAGAAAACCCATTTATGTTTCTCTCAGGTAGGTTAATGGTTCAACAGAGCTTATGAGAAATGCCCCAGCTTGGTCTCCTGCACTACTGTGCAGCTTTTCATGCCATTTTCACTCAGTGTCGCAAGAGAAACACAGAACACAAATTATAAAATAGGCCGAAGTCTCACTACCACAGGTGAAAACCTTCAGCTCACAAGAGAAGTCTGAGAGTAGCCACTTGCCTATGAGACTGCCAGAATTCCACACCATTTCCTGGGCAATGCCAGCCTAAGGCCCTTTCTTCCAATGCTACCTAAATAATGCATCAAAGCACAAGTGTGGGGAGCTACAGTTTCATGACATGAAATTGCATCATTTCTAGAACTGAAAATCCAAACAGTTCTGTCTAAAAAGCAGATGAGTTAAAACTCAGCTCTAACTCTGCCAAGTGATTACTTGTTTTAAAATTCCACAATTCTGAGAGCTTTACCTATGCATCATAAACCTTGACTTCTATCTGCTTGATATATTAGTTTTACACTTCCATTTTTGTATTACACCTCACCCCATATATAGTAATTGTAAGTTCTCCACTCTGTAAAGTACAAGATCAAATTTATTCCAGGGAGAGGAGCAAGTAAGTGATTAGCTGTCATTATAAAATCATTTTCAGACCAACAAAATTCTCAAAGAATTGGCTTGGAGAGGGAATTTGGCAGTTTGATTTAGAGAGGCTTTTGAGCCTGATTTAGCAGGAACAGGATGATGGGGGAATCCTACCTAATGGAAAAGGATAAAAAAAGGATGTCAGTGTGAAAGAAGCTATTTATACTCATTACAGGGAGTAAACCAGAACACTTTACAGTTTCTAATCTCCTCTGAAACCAGACATCCTTGTCAGGACTCTGTTTTCACAGCACATTTGATTAGATCTAATTTTAAAGTATTTTTAATCCAGATTTTAACTTGTAAAAAGTAGCCTAGAACAGCTGACAAATAGTTTGGCAGAAGAATGCTTTAATGTCTAATTCCATTTCGTTACAAAACACTTTCAAGTCAGTCTTACCCCATCCATGTGGCAGAGGGCCAAGAGGATCAAACTCCTTGTTCTGTGAGGATGAAAAGTCCTGGTTCTGCAAGTCACACAAACAAATGGGGCATTAATGGCTAGTCATTTGCTTTCCAGATATTCTACCACAGCCATCATGAATTATTGAAGCAAATGCATTTTTGTTAACATTACACATAAGCAAAGATGCCAACGAGTTCTTTACCTGCACAGAAAGGCCTATTTTACTGACCTTGGCATGTTTCATTCATTCCAGTGCCAAGAAAT
>NW_008687640.1:8425-11670 GCF_000695815.1 Acanthisitta chloris | reverse complement strand
GAAATGAGTTCAGTAGCACCCAAAACAAGCAGTGAGCAAACCACTTCATTGCTGCAGTCAGCACAGTTCTCCCCACCACTATTTATAGGCTCCACTTGATTCTCACACAGCAAATTCAGAGCCTTCACTACTCTTGGTAAATCAGCAGCATGAGCTGGAGTGATCTACAATTTGCTATTCACAGGTAAACAATGAATTTACAACTCTGGAAGGATTCTTTTCAATGTCTCTGCTTTCCTAATATTCATTGTGCATAATTCACTTCACCCAGAGCAGAAATGTGTGGCCTGTGAGCTTGCTTACCTCCCAGGTGCTTGGCCAAGCCAACACAAGATACAATACAGCTAAACCAGCTTATTACTAAGCTGTAGCTTGTTTTGAACCAAAGGTTTTGTCAATATTATGCATTATCAAAGAACACTCATATTCAGACAACTAAACCCCATTCCTCTGCATGTGCTGCCTGCAGCCACTACACGGCCGTGAACTAAGGCTGCAATGAGGAATCCCTGCCATGCCACACACTGTATCATCTGAAAGAATAAACCAGACCACTCTGGTGTCTTTGTGGGGAAAAGTCACCCACAAGCATGGCCAAACCCCAAACCCAACGGAACTGAGATGCTGGAGGGAAAGGGATGGGCTGTCCAGAGGGATCTGGACAGGCTGGAGAGGCAGCTAATGCCAACCTCATGGAGTTCAAAGCCAAGTGCAAGGTCCTACGCCTCAGTCAGGGCAATCCCAGACACACCTACAGGCTGGGGGAGACATCATTGAGAGCAGCTCTAGGAGAAGGACTTGAGGGTGATTGTTGGTGACAAATTCCCCATGAGCTGCAGTGTGAGCTCACAGCCCAGAAACCAACTGTGTCCTGGGCTGCATCCACAGGAGTGTGGCAGCAGGTGAGGGAGGGGATTCTCCCCTTCTACTCTGCTCTGGTGCGACTCCACCTGGAGTCCTGCACACAGTTCTGGTGTCCCCAACATCAGAAGGACATGGAACTGTTGGAGCAAGGCCAGAGGAGGCCACAGAGCTGATCAGAGCACTGGAGCACCTTCCCTATGAGCACAGGCTGAGAGAGTTGGGGCTGTTCAGCCTGGAGAAGAGAAGGTTGTGTGGAGACCTCAGAGCAACCTGCCAGGAGCTGAAGGGGCGCCAGGGAAGCTGCAGAGGGACTCTTGGTTAGGAGCTGCAGGGACAGGACAAGGAGCAATGGGGGGAAATTGAAAGAGGGAGATTCAGATTAGATATCAGGAATAATTTTTTGCTGTGAGGGTGGTGAGACACTGTCCCAGGTTGCCCAGGGAGGCTGTGGCTGCCCCAGCCCTGGCAGTGTTCACAGCCAGGTTGGCTAAAGCCTTGAGCAACCTGCTCTGGTGGGAGGTGTCCCTGCCCAGGGCAGGGGTTGGGGCTGAGTGATCTCTGAGCTCCATTCCAACCCCTTCACACATTACAAAATTATGAAAGCCTTCAGCCCTTCATGCATTGCTTACCCCATAAATGAACCTCTGGTTGAACTGCTGCATTGCTCCCTGGAGCTGACTGCGCTGCAGCTGCCATTGCTCATAATTCCGGACTGACTCCAGTGTTGGCCTCTGCCACGTTGTGGTTCTGGTGAAGTGGTCAACGTAATAAATCCTCCCCATATTGTCCACTCTTCTCTCCCAGCTTTGAAAAAGATTCCCAACAATAGTTGTCAATGGCAGGAGTGAGAAGGCAGTGTGAGGGCTCAGAAGCAAACAGGCAGTGTGATGGGAAGGAACAGAGCATGGGCTCAATTGTTTGAGGAGAATCACTTTTATTTGTTGTACACTAGCCCAAATCAGTCTCATTCTATTTACTGTACATTTAGGGGGCTTTGAAACATTTTAAGAGCTGTCTAAACCATTGCCCATTCCATGCTGGCATCACTGTAGTTAGCCCGCCCAGCCCATGACACAAGTCTGCTGCTTTCTCCCAAACACACAGCAAACCCCCTGAGAGTTTGGGCTATTCAGTGCAAGACTTCCTCACACTCTAATCTGGCACAAAAGGCAGAGATGGGCACAGGACTTGTTGGTTTGGTTTGGTGTGGGGTTTCTTCCCAATTCTCAGTTAATCACAAAACTGGAAAGAAAACATTAACATTCTGAGCAATTTTAAGTAATACACTAGTTGGTCCTCTCAAAGAGTCCAAAGTAACTTGAAATATGACAGCTGGGCTCCCTTTATGAGACTCTCTCCCAGTTTTTGTTAATACCAGGTTCTCTTTAGCACCTCACATTTTACTTTGTAATTCTGTCTAGTGTGTGACCCATTTGAGGCTGAATGAAGTGCAACAATAATCCTTGTATTTTTCTTATATTTCTTAAAAAATAAGCAACATAGAACAACTGTGACCTAACATCACTGGCTCTTCTGATGCCAAGAGCCTGAAAGGCCTAACAACCAAAGCTGGTTTAGCTGTGCATAGTACATTAGCAGCTAGAAAGCCCGAGACAAGATCAAAGGCCTATGCCCAGTAACGTCAGGATAAGAGGCAGCCAAGAGCATTTGTGCTCCAGCTGATAGTTACCTCAAGCCCAAAGTACAGTGCAGTGGCTGTGGTTCTCTTTTCCACTTGGGGGTGTCTACTGTGTGTAACTGCAACGTGTTTCTCGGGCAGTAAAGATGCATTTACACAATCTTTGCCAGGAAATTCAGATTTGGTGATTTTTGCAATTCGCCTCTTTGCCATACTATGGAGCCAACCTGGAGCCACTGTTTGCACTGGGTTCACACTCCTCTTTACAGACATGCTTTCTAGCTTTAATTCAGGCAATTAATCCCTGGAAAACCCAGACATATTCCAAACAATCACATGCCTGATCCTGGCTCACCTTGGGGGAAGAGGCTCTGGCCGATCCCACGTTGTCCTTTTCTCCACATGATCTACATAGTACACTCGACCATGCTGGTCTACTCTTTGTTCCCAGCTGGAAAGGAAACCATTGTTTAGCATTCCTTCAGATCAAACTGCTCCAACTGTTCATCCATAGCATAAAGATGAGAAAGGTTCTTTCTTAGAAAATTCTTATTATTAAATAAAATGCTTGAAACTAAGACTTGGCTCATGGAAGCACCAAAATGCAGCCCAACACACAGTGGTACAATGCCCAGGTCAAAAGCAATCCTTTGCCAATTAAAATACAGAACACATTGTACATAGAATGATGGAATCAGCCGGGTTGGAAAAGACCTCCAAGATCATCGAGTCCAACCCTACC
>NW_008687640.1:0-8133 GCF_000695815.1 Acanthisitta chloris | reverse complement strand
CCTCCCCCTCAGCCTCTCCTCATGGCACTTGTGCTCCAGTCCCTTCACCAGCCTCGTTGCTCTTCTCTGCACCTGCTCCAGCACCTCAACATCCTTCCTGAACTGAGGGGCTCATTTATATTATCTAAGTAGGCCAAGTATATTTTTAATCTACAAAATACAATATATATGTATATATTATATACATAAAATATATATAACACAGATAATAAAGATATATACTATATCACATATATATTTTACATATGTACATGTAATCTTATAAGACTATAAAAGTATATATTTGTCTACTTATATTCTACTTCTGCCAATATTTTCCTACCTGATTTCACTCTGATTTGAAGACAACAAGCTGCCACACTATGTAAAACCTGTGTTTCACTGACATGGGAATGTATGGTAGGTTTCAAAAATATCTGAAAGAGGAATTCTCTTCTTCAGTGATTATAGACCAACCAGACAAAACAGTTATGAAAATCTCCAAATTCCTGTCAGGGGATTTTTGTCATGCAGCAAAAGGAAGATGCTAGCAATGTTTTGTTACACCTACTGTATGTGAAATAAAGTAAACCCAGAAATGTCAGCACATGGAGAGCAAAAAGAAGCCATTAAAGCCATACCCAGGTGGAAGAGGACCTTGGCTCACTGTGGTAGGTGTCTGAGGTGAAGGATTTACTGGCTGGACTTGTCTGGACACTGGAGGAGTGGTGAGTGCAGGAGTGGCAGGAGCTGTGGTGGCAGCTGTTGCCCCCTCAGGGCTCTGCTCTGAAGGGGTGTTTGAGGCTGTTCCTGCCAGCGATCCTGCACTGGCCCCATCACTTTCTGTGGAGGTGGAGGAAGGACCATTTGCAGTTGCTGTGGTGTCAGAGATACCAGAGAGAGAAGAGAAAGAGCCTTTAGCTGGTATTTATCACCAATCTGCAGGCATTGCTGTTTCCAGGTGCACACACATTTTGCAGCTCACATAACAGTTAAGAGCAATTCTGTTTCACTCTAAAAACACTCTAATCCAAGAGTTGCACGATGGCACAAGTCTGAGATTTCTGATAGAATAAATCATATTTACCTTTTTGTCTGCATTCTGTAAACACTAAATAAACAAAAAAATACTTCCTTGCAATGAAGACTTAATTATATTCTATTTATTACTTGGAATCATAATTTAAAAGATAATAAACATAAAAGTTTCAAGAAGAGATGTGATACTGCATGGAAAGGAACTATCACAATGGGAAGGGAACACATACACTCTAAGTGTTATCAGTTTTATCTGAAAGTCATTAGGTGGGTGGGGTTAGAAGTTGAATACAAATCAGGTCTTATTAACTAATTGCACTGGATTGATCTTTTAAATTAATCACTGTATTGCAGATCCCATCCAGTTATCAGCTGCAATAAGGAGACTGCTGAAACAGATTGCAGTGCATGGGGGTAAAGACTTACCCCAAAAACATCAACTCACTTGTCAGGACTACTTGGTCTTAAAGCTTTGTAGTTTTTAAATAATCAGATGAAAAAAATCTACCAATTCCAGCACAAAAGAGTAATGAATATTTTGTAGTTTTTAAATGATCAGACTAAAAGAACAACTATCCATTTCAGTAAAAAGAGTACTTGGATGTTTTAGGTGCTGCTTTTTCACAGAATTCAACTGGAGTTGTAGAAACAAATAATTAGTGTTTCAAAACCAAATATGATCAACTGTGGGTGGTTCTGGGAGTCCTTCAGTGCACTTCAGCTCAGCCTCAGCAAGTGCTTTAGTGCAGTAGCAGTATTCACTTGTGTTACAGAATCATTGAATATCCTGAGCTGGAAGGACCCACAGGGATTAACAAATCCAACCCTTGCCCTGCACAGGACACCCCAACACTGCACCCTGTGCCTGAGAGCACTGGCCAAACACTCCTGGAGTTCTGTCAGCCTTGGGGCCATGACCACTGCCCTGGGGAGCTGTTCCAGTACCCAAACACCTCTGGGAGAAGAACCTTTGCTTAATATCCAGCCTAACCCTCCCCTGACACAGCTCCAGCTGTTCCCTTGGGTCCTGGTCCCTCTGAGCAGCACTATCACTGCAACCATCCCTGAGAATACAAGAGACTTCTAGCAACAGGAACAACGATTAAACAAGATGTGCTGAATGTAGATGAAAAATATTCCTTCAGACGTTATCTGCCAAAAACTTGACTGTCCAACAAAGCAGTTAAAAGTCTGTCCCAGCAGCTGTGCTCACTGGGGCACTGCAGCAGTGCCCAGAGTGCTTTCTCAGCATACATACCAGCGACTGAGGGGGGTCTGCGGGGTGTGGGGGGTGGAGGCCTGGCAGGCCTGGGGGGTCTGGCAGGTTTGCAGTTTCCATTTGTGAGCAGTGGAGAGTCACTGCCATTAACAGTCTTGTTTTCACTGGAAGCAGCATCTTCACAGGTTTCAAGGCCATTGGAGTTGGTCCTTTTTCAGGAAAAGACAGAAAAATGTTTTAGTGTGTGGATGACACTGAACTTTATAGATCACAGAATCTAAGATGGGTTGGGTTGGGAGGGGCCTGAAACATCATCCAGTCTCGTCCCCTGCCATGGGCAGGGACACCTTCCACCAGCCCAGGTTGCACTGAGCCCCATTTAACCTGGCCTGGAACACTCCCAGGGATGGAGCAGCCACAGCTTCTCTGAGCAAACCTATGCCAGTGTCTTATCACCCTCACAGGAAGGAATTTCTTCTCCATATCCAATCTAAACCTCCTCTCTTCAGTCCTATCACTACATGCCCTAGCAAAAAGTCCCTCACCAGATCATTTACACAATCCTCAAAATGGCCCAAACTCCCACTGGCTGGTACCAAAACCACACCAGCTTTTACTGTCATCACTATCCATTATTACTGTTACCATTACACAGGTAATTCAGATTACTCAGGCACCCTGAATACCCAAGCATGAACACTTTATTCTCAGTATGAAAAGCAACCAGAAAAAGATCAACTTTCATGGGAAGACTTCAGCCAACACAGCTAAGATCTATTTAAAAGAAGTAGTGAGATTTAACTTAGCTACTCCAGATGTCATCCAAGAGTGCTGTGCCCTGTACAGAGCCTTAAAATACTTGCAGTACTGGGAACTAATTAAAGCAACCTAGTGCTGATCACACTCTTATCCTACCAAGCAGCAGAGTCCATAATCCGATATCGACCTTAAAGCACTGGAACTGCCACAGAGCTTTGGGGATCTTCTTAAAGCTAAATATAATTCTGATGCCCCTGGGCTAGAAAGCAAACCAGTGTCAAAACAACCAGTGCCACCAGGGGATTTTTAATCTACATTCTACATTGGTAATCATTGGGAGGATGAGGAACATGAAGGGAAATAATCACAAGGTCAGTCAGGTATGGAGGGAAACTGAGGCCATTGGAAAACACTGTAATATGTGAGTGTGCAACAGGTGAGGACATTAACAGATACTGCAGCAGGGCAGACTCAGGCATTTTCCATTGTCTTCTTTATCAACCACGCAATTCCTCTTTCAAAACTGCCAACACTATAAGGCTGAATAAAAGAACAAGAGGTAAAATGTCTTACCGTGTCTCACTCCTCCCTTTGGAGCTCTCACTCTGTGTAGGACCTTAAATACCCAGAAGAAAAAATCAACAAAAGTATAAGCAACGTTCTGAATTCTTTCCAAGAAAAGCAGCAGCCTTCAAGGCTCCTATTTCCTTCAGATGATACACTATGTGCAGCTCATCTCTTGTCCGACTCCAAACCTAGACACATTTTCCATATTCCTCTGTGTGTAAATACACTTTTTTAAACCACTGCCACTGTGAGTAGTATTTCCACCTTATGGAAAGCGTAACAGGACACCATTTGACTATAAATATTCCCAAGCACACAGTGTCTTTGTAGCAGTGTCAAGCAGTGTTGTCCATTCTTCAAGTGGAGCTGGCTTTGCATATTATCTCCCTTCCAGTGATGACAGGCAGAGCAGAAAGGGCAAAAACTCTGAAATCTCTCTGGATGGCTGAGGGCTTTGATTTCTAGGTCTAGGCCCTTCCCCTTGTCAGTAAATGATTTACCACAAAGGCACTGAGGCAGGTACAACACTCTGAACACAGCTACAGCAGCTCAGCCCAGATTTGCAAGCGTTTCACGACTGCCTATTCAGCAGCTTTGGAAGTATTGGCCTTCAATACTGCTCATTTACGGAGATATCACCAAGGTGTGATTCCCGAAGAAGTAAACAAATGGCATTAACAAAGAAATCAGTTCTCAGTTCTGATGGGAACTATGGACAGATGCAGGCCGAAGACAAGGCATTGGAATAGAGAATTGCCCAGGGAGGTGGTGGAGTCACCTGGAGGTGTTTAAGAGGCACCTGGACCTGGCACTGGAAAATATGGTTTAGGGATTAGCAGATACAGTGGTGAAAGATGAATGATTGGACTCAATGATCTTAGAGGTCTCTTCCAACCTTGACGATTCTATGAAGTCATGGAAAGGCTTAGGATGTGCTGGTAGTGGGCTGTGCATGGAACGGATTTAACCCCAGAAAGAGAAATGTTAACGTCAAAGCAGCTTCACCAACACTGTATTTGGCTGTAAGCACCTTTAGCCTGGAGACTGTGAAGCTGCTTTAATATTTAACTCCATGTGCTGCAGGTCCTGATTGTCTGGGAACCTTGGCTGAACTTCTGGCTTGGTGTGCTGAGCCCAAATCTCTATACAACACTCAATTCCACTACCTACATCACTTCTCCCACCTTCTCCTCAGTAGGTGAATTTCAGGAAATGGAAGAAAGCCCAAATGAAAGCCAAGTATTGCATAAGAGGCAGATTTGTTCCTTCCACTAGGTATTCCTGCCTCAGGACTGCTCTACAAGCCTCACACAACCAGACTGTGACCATTCCGTCAATAAAAGCTTTGGCTCCTATTGACAGAAAAATCCCACACAGTCAGACCGTGTGATTGAGCCTTTAACAAGATAAAAAGCAAACGGACTAAAAGCTTTAAGAAATAATGGTGAAAAGCTACTGTGTTAATTCATTTTTCCCACGATACTCAAGATGAAATCTCAAAGCAACTTCCTCCAGGACTTTAAAAAAGCAAAACCCCAGAAACCTAAAGTTGTCAGTTAAGTGCTCAGCTAGTGCTACAGCAAACAGTGTCCCCCGTGCTGCCTTCTGCAGAAATAACCTCTGATACAGTTACACTTCACGATGCACAATCCCTCAGAAATGCTCCATTGCCTGTCTTGCACCAATGGAATTAAAATTCCTTACTTTTTACTTCAGTGTCATTAGCCATTTTACACGTATTCAAGTTTCTCAGTTAAAAACCCTGAAGACACCAAATAAACAGAAAGAGGATTCCTCTGTGCAGCTTTCCATAGGGAACCAAATCTATGAATACATTGATTTAAATGAGCTATTTTAAAATATGCATCTAACCCCATGCCTCCCAGTGAGCAGAATACTCATTACGGTGCTGCTGATGAGAACAAACTGCCTTATTTTATATTCTTTTCTAGCTGTTATTAAAATTCAGGGAATGCAGAGGCTTTCATTAAAGTTTGGGATTGCTAGAGAGAAGTTTGAAAAGTGCAGAAAATAAAGATGCCGATCTTGTTGTTACAGTGAGGTTGAAGTTTTCCCTGTGTTTGAACCATGACTCCGCTTCAAATGAAAATGCAGGAGAGCTTTGGTCTCTACAAACAGGAACTTACAGAAAGCACTGTTATTACCATTATATTATATAATGTGTTATGTGTTCAATATAATAATACGTTAAAGCTTCTTCAAAAAGAAAGCTTTGTATAGCAGATAGTGAGATTTAAACTGAAGATTACTTACTTCTTGTACTTGAGGCTTCTCCATTGGTGAGGAGCTCAGGATCCACCTGCATCCCATCCAGACAGACTGACAGATCTCCCACAACTTCTGCTGGCTCTCTGTCACCAGCCAGTTGCAATGTCGCCACTACCTGCTCAACTGAAACATCACAGGGAGCAAGGGGAGTTTATCTCACTACATGACAAAAAGTGCTTTTTATTCCAGAAGCCAACCACAAAACACAGTGACAAGTACAAAAACCCACCCAAACCAACCCCCGGAAGTCCAGCTCTACCTCCCCATTATTTTTGTGTGGTAAAACTACTCATTTTCACATCAGCAGAAAGTTATTACTTCTACAAAATGGGGGAAAAGCAGCATAAGCTTGTTGCTGCCTGAAGAAAGGATTATCACCACAGCAGAAATTGAGTCTTGTCTTTCTGCCCACATTTCTACAGCAGTTCATGTACCTGTCCTTAAAAACCTCAGCTAGGAAATAGAATTCATCTTATACTTGATACAGAACAGATTCGATTCTATCTTCTGACTAAAATGCTCCACTTTTACCTAACGACATCAAGATTCACATTTAGAACGTGAAGATTTTCCATCATATTTACCACAGGCATTTGCAGGGTAAATAACTTCTTCAATGAAACAGAAGTGCAAATAAACATTCTTGATGAAAAGGATTGAAACCAAACCCCATGAACTCCAGCAGGTGCCTGGTGTCACACAGAAGTGCTGTCATAGAATCATGGAATCAGCCGGGTTGGAAAAGACCTCCAAGATCATCGAGTCCAACCCTACCATGGTCACTAGACCACGGCACTAAGTGTCACATCCAGTCTCAACTTGAAAACCTCCAGGGATGGTGGATCCACCACCTCCCTGGGCAGCACATTCCAATGCCTGAGCACTGTCTCTGTAAAAAATCTCTTCCTAATATCCAACCTAACCCTCCCCTGGCAGAGCTTGAGTCTGTGCCCTCTTGTCCTGCTGTTGGTTGCCTGGGAGAAGAGACCAACCCCCACCTGACTCCAACCTCCTGTCAGGGAGTTGCAGAGGGTGAGAAGGTCTCCCCTGAGCCTCCTCTTCTCCAGGCTGAACACCCCCAGCTCCCTCAGCCTCTCCTCATGGCACTTGTGCTCCAGTCCCTTCACCAGCCTCGTTGCTCTTCTCTGCACCTGCTCCAGCACCTCAACATCCTTCCTGAACTGAGGGGCCCAGAATTGAGCACAGTACTCAAGGTAGAGCAGCACAGGGACACTGCCAGGAGAGCAGGTGTCACACTGCCATCAACTGCTGCACCTGCAACACCCAGGTCTGACAGACAGACTTCTTCAAAGGTCAGAACACAGGTCTGAGAGCACAAAGCTCTGTGCTGCAGCCACAGAAATGCTGTAATGGCTGTGGTGAATCCTCTCCACATACCCATTTCATGTATCTTTCTGCGTTTATCTTTCAAGTTTCCAGGATGCACATACTGCCTAAAGTCTAGTCAGTTCTCAGACACGTGAGATAACACACCATATTAACTAGTTCTAAGAGGCATGAAATAAAACATACCCCTGTAGCACTATTTGGAGTAAAAACAACCTCACACACTTCTTGTGCAGCACCAGGAACATGTCTGAGGTTTCATTTTTAAGCTATATAAAAGGAAACACTCTTGATTAGGCTGTCACTCCTGCATACACTAGCAAGGTGAAAACCCACCATGACTTTAGGGACACCATAGCAAACTGTATATAACCAAAAGAGATCACCCTGACAAAGTAAGAGGAAGCTCACAAATGCAACCTGGAGCACCAAAAAGAGTCTTTGAGGGCCACCCAGAATGCACACAGCATCCACGGTCACTAACAGACAATTCCTGACAAACTCTGCAGCATTCCAAGGTGCCACTGCGCGTGTACTTACGTTTCATGCTGTTGGATTTCAGAGTCTCATGGATATCCAGGGTAGCACTTCCCAGCAGCACATCAGACTTCAAAGTCTGATGGCTCCAGACTCGAAAGTTTAACTTACTTACGGGAGTGACAATTCTGAAAAGCAAAAGTTGAGCACTGTGAGGGCATTTGCTGGTGGGGGAAGTACATAAACCAATCAATCTCCTGCAACTATCACTGGAAGTGATTTAAGAACAGACGAATAGTGGTGGTTACATCAAACCCTTTCTAATGACCACATTCTCATGTGATATGACTTGTGTATGTCATGTGATGTTGCAAGAGTGTCCACAGACTGAGCACACAGGTTTATGCAATAATTTTAAATATATATATTTAAAGATATACTTTGTTTATTTTAATACA
>NW_008687639.1:2680-8399 GCF_000695815.1 Acanthisitta chloris | reverse complement strand
CATCTCCGTGCTGGTGCAGAGCGCTCGCCGGGCCCTGGGTGCCTGTCCTGCCCTTCCCATCTCTCTCCCCGAAGTATTCATCTCCATTTTCCCTCTGCATGGGGATTGGTTTTGTCCTGCGCCCTGTACCACCGGTCCGGGGACAGGGTGGCGCCAGGCTGGGTCGACCTGGGTGACCAGGCTCGTCTTTAAATCTAGTTTATTATTATGAATGAGTGTGAGCCTGGGTGAGCACAAGGGCCTGGGGGCAGTGAAGTTTCTAAATGTACCTGGACAAACCTTTTGGCAAGTGCTTCATCCCCTCATCCTCCCTGACCTGGTGTCTGTGCCACAGCCAGCCACGAGTGAACACTGTGCTCGTGCTCTCAGTGTGAGAGTGAACACTGTGCTCGTGCTCTCAGTGTGAGCAGTGTCCAGGGCTGTTCCCACACTCATCCTGGTGCACCCCCTGCTGAAGCACCTGGAGAAGCTTTGCAGCTACAGTCTGAACTCATCAGAGAGATGAAGGCAGAAGAAGGTTATTCTGAAAAGTGACCTCAGAATGCGGAGAGATAAATTTAAGTGTCGTCCGATCCAGCTCCGATGTATGTTTTTAGTGTCAGTATTAGGGAAGAGCTAGTTTAGGTCTGTGTGTGTCTGTGTCGCGGGCGATGCTCCAGCTCAGTGCATGATCCCAGAGCTGCTCATGAACTTGTGCTATTGGTGTTTATATTAACTTATCACTTGGGAGCAAAGAGAGTATTTTTTTCTAGTCTGCATTTTATCCAGCGAGGGCTGAACAGAAACCCAAAGAAGTGTCCTCTGAGCTGGAGCTGGAGCTGCTGTGTGTGTTTGCTGTGCTTTGCTGCGTGTCCAGAGGACACATACTCCACTGCAGTGCTGGTGGGAGAGGTGGCTCTGGGTGGTGAGGGCTCGGCCGGAGGGCGCTGCGCTCCCTGTACAAAGCCAGGCACGAACTCCATCTCTCAGCTGCTAAAGGAGGGCGATGAGGGATTCCAGAGCTGCCCTGTCCCTCCAGCCAAACCTTTCCCTGCTGTCAGAGGAGCCTCAGCACCCTCCTGCTCGCTGCCATCCAGCGCCCGCTGCCTCTGTCGTACCCCAGACCTGTGATCGTGGGCATGTCACACACCTCAATAAAAGCCTTGGAGGCGAAGGAGCTGAGCCCTGGCTGGATTTGTTCCTTTATTTCCCTTCTCCAGACTGCCAGGCTGGGACTGGCTGCCCCACGAGAGGCAGGTAGAGGGCACAGGTCTTGGCACCTGCTTCCCTGCTATCCCTGCATCCCTGGGCTTGCTCTGGCCAGCGATGTGCTGTGCCAGCACTGGCAGTTCCTCCATGCTCAATTAGGAGCTTTTTTGCTTTGAAAAGCTGCAGTCACACTCACTGCCGTGGCTGTGGGGCGGTGGGAGGCAGGGAGCTGGCACTGGGGTGCAGTGTGGGGGCAGGATTTACCCTCCATCCTGGGAAAGCACGGCAGGAACTGGGGGGACAGGATTCCCAGCTCCCTGCCCCGCGGCCCTGCTGGTGGGGAGGGCTGGGGGCAGCTCCGGGTGATGGGGACAGCAGATAACAACACCTGAGTGTTGACCCAAAGGTGACTTTGCCTCAGGCCTCGCAGAGATTAACTAGAGATGAAAAACCCAGGCTGGAGCAGCCCTTTGAACCTTCTCTCACCTTTTTCCCCCCCTTTCTGCTTCTCCTTTCCAGCCTCAGTCTGTGGGAATTCAGGGATGCAATAGCCCTTGTACAGACACAGCCCTGCACGAAGGGCAGAGCGGCTGTGTTTTTCCATCCTGATCCATGCCCTGCAGCCATGGCTGCCAGGAACTTTGTCCCAGCCCCTGGGGGTTCTGTAGGATGTGGGGGTGCTCTGCTCTGAGCCCCTTTCCCCCTTCCCGTGGAGCCCATGCTGCGGCAGGTTTGGGGGAACGTGAGCCCTCCCAGCCCCACAGCAAGACTGAGCGGTTCTCTGTTTGTCTTGGTCGGATGCCTTACACAAATAATTATTTCCAAGGTAAATATTGTGAAAATCCAGATTATTTGCTCAAGAAATGAAAGAATAACTGCGGGAGCACATCAAAGAGGTGGATCTGCTCCGGCAGCAAGAGGCTTCCTCCCTGGTTATTGGGAGCCCGATGCTCCTGCCCTGGGACCGGCTGGAGATGGCCAGAGCTGATTTGCAAAGTCAACTTCAGACAGAGCTTTTCCACCCCCAACTCCGTGCCCAAACGGGATTTGGGAATTAATTAAATACGCAACCAACTCGGGGGGAAGCAATAAAGACATAAAATGCTGCAGGGCTGAGCCCTGGCTGGTTTGGGGGGAGACAGAGCTCTACCCCTGGCACTCAGTCCCCCGGTCACAGTGACCCTGTGTCCTGCACTCGGCCCCTCCGGGTGCAGTCCGGATGGGATGGGTGCTGTGAGCAGGCACTGGCGTGGGACTGGGCACAGGGATGCACCCCAGGACCATGCAAGGGACATCCTCATCCTCAGGGATTTCCAAGGGCTGGATTCTCACCTTGCCCATGGGTAACTCAGCTCTCAGAGATGCTCCAGCCTCAATCCCCCCAGACTGGTGGGAATGCCAAGCGTTGCTGGTGGGGTCTGGATCCTGCCATTGTGCCGGGCAGAAGTAGGGAACCACGTCAGGTTTCCCCCCTGGCACAGGGAGGGGAACTGAGCTACAGGCCCTGCAGCATCCAAGCCTGACTTCCCGTGCCTGGCCGAGGGCCCCTTTGGTTTTAAGGTCTCCTCTGGAAGTTTATTGTTATTACTACACCAAATCCCTGTGACACTGGGCTGGTTTTACTGCACAAAGCAAGACTTGGCAAAGGTTGCCTTGCCTTGGAAGTTAAAATAATGGCATTAAACCAAACTTGAGTATTTCTGAAGCTTTGGAGGGAAATATTTTACCTTGTAATGTGAATCCACTCTAACCCTTTCCAGTATTTTGTGGGCTTAAAAAGAGTCTTTAAAAATAAAATCCAATGATATGATAACTGATGCCATGAAAGTACAAAAGCAAATGAATCATCTCAGGCCATTAGTATGCAGAGATCCAGACTGGGACACACTTAAAGCATCCTGGGATCCCTTGTTTATTGTGTCTCAGAGACTTCCAGATCCCACATGTTTGGTTTATAGTGGGAAAAGGGTTTTCCTTGCTCTAGGCTGGCAGGGTGAGCCCAGCTGGGATTCTCCCCTCATCCCAAACATCACATCCAGGCAACACCCAGTGCAGTGAGGGGTCTCATACCCCTGGGGTCCCAGGTGGGGGACAGGGGAAGGAGTCAGGATTGGGGAATACTAGGATTTTCCTCCCACTACCACTGCTGAGGTGTTGGGACACATTGCGAACCCTGCTGTCCTTCCAGGGCATTTCTAAAACCTCAGGATGCATTAAAATCTGAGCATCACCCCAGTTTGATCGCTGCAGCCGGACACGTGCACCTGGAGCTTCACTGGACCACCCTGGGATAAGATCAGCACAGTCCACTCGGCACGAACACCCTCCTCCCCTGGCTTGGATGGTTCATTTCCAAGGCCTGTTTGCCCCTTGTCCTTTCCAGCAGCGCTGGGACGGGCAGGGCCCAGCACTGGGCTCTGCCGTGGTATCTGATGGAAACACAGTTTGAGCCTCACTTCTTTAATGATTCCCTTTGAAATGTTGTTGCTTCCGCACATCCCCCTTCGGGGTAGAATATTAAGCAAGAGCAACTTGGCTGGAAATTCAGATTGTTTTTGTGTCTGTTTTCATTTACATTTTAATGATAGAGAAATCGTAGCAATCGGGCTGTTTACAGCGCAGCTCTGCCAAGGGACGGGGGAAAGATCACCTGCCACCACCTCACCCTTGCCCTGCACAAATGGCACCAACATTGGGTGTGAAAATGCTCTTTTTCCCTTCCTCCTGCCCAGACAGGTGGGATTCAAGTGTGTTTTGGTGCTGGGGAAGGGGATGTGGTGTGAAGGAGGGAGCAGAGGGATGCTGTCCGTGGGGGATGGTTGGGTGCTGAGTCCAGGGGGTGCTGGTGCCGCTCCAGGAGCTTGCTGCTCCTGCAGGAGGAGGGAGAAAGGGGTCCCAGATGTGCCCAGTCCTTGGGAAGAGGTTGGGAGGGATTTTCCCTGTGACAGCAGAGCCCCATCCTAGGAGCCTCAGTGCCTGGGAACCAACTCAGCACCTCACTAGCAGCCCATGGCTCTCTGGATGAGGTACGGGGATCCAGGCCTCCCTGAGAAAACAGCTGGGAGTAAAGATCACTGGAAGAGAAGCAATAAAGTCTCAGTTATTCTTCTGCCAGGGAGGCCAATCGAGCTGCAAAGAGTGCCCCAAGGCCAGCCGTACATCACGATTTCCTCGTGCGGTTCCGTGTGATGTAGTGGCTGCCTCGCTGGAGGGAATGCCTTCCTGGCTTTCAGCATCAGCACTGGAATATCTAGAGCCCTGGAAGCATAGGGCTGGATCCCAGGAGCCTCACTGCTGCACTTTATTCCTCCAAGGGGATAATAATCTGAGTGCCAGGCACAGCGCCCGTCCACGAGTGTTTGATGGAGGGCTAAAAACAGAGGTTCTGTTTGGGCAGCTGAGACACCCCAAGACAGCCCCACGGGCTCACTGCTGGGGGCTGCCTGCTCCTCTGGGCTGGGATGGGAGGACACAGTGCCCCATGGTGCTGGGGTCTGCCAGGGACAGCTCCAGCTCCTCCGTGACATGCGTGGGACTGTGGCATTGGTGCTGCGGACAGAGCTCCCAGGGTGCAGACCTGGGACCAGGCCCAGCCCAGCAGGTAGCAGTGTCACCCCAGGGACAGCTGGACCAGCCACCAAGCTTCCCATGGAACACTGGAAGGGGCTTGGGTTGGGGAGGTGCAGGGAGGCTTCCAGCTCCTCTGTGCGTAGATTCAAACTGAAGTGCCTGGCTTGGCTACATTCACAGGCTCTATCTGTGTTTTCCATCTTGGAATCTCCATTTTCCTTTATCTTTGAATCTCCATTTTCCTCTACCCTGCCTTAATTTCTCTGCCCTGGACAGGGCTAGAGGGAGGCAGCAGCTTCCAGTTCCCAGTCATGGTTGGAGGCTGCGTTTCACACCAGAGCAAAACAACAAAGAAATGCATTCAGGGGTTTTTATTTTAAGTCCACTGTAGGCTCAGATAATTTTGCTTTGCCTTCCCAAAGTTTCCTTCCCCTGCGAGTGGCACCATCTGTATTTTCACGTTCGAGTGCTGCTGGCGCGAGGAGCAGCACCACGGCACAGGCTGTGCCAGGCCCCGGCGCTGGATCCCATGGCCTCACCACCCTTTCATCTGCTCAGCCGCGGCAGATTTCATTTCTTGAGCTGTCCAAAAACTCCTCACCGTGGGGAGAGCCAAGCTGACTCCCCATGCCCTTTGTTTACCCCAGGAGGGCGAGGAGGGGGATTCGTAGCCACCAGCAGGGCACACACCCCCTGCAAACCCTCTGCAACCCGCCAGGAATGGAAACTCCTTAAAAATTCATGAAAACCCAGGAATACAAAGCGGAATTAGGGGAAGGCAGTAGTGCCGGGCTGAGTCTGTTTGGTGTTGATACTGTGCAGAATTAAGCCACACTGGTCTTTCTCGTGGCCAGAGGGTAGGAAAAGGGCTCCCAGTGGAGAGGGCCCAGCCTGGCGCTGGCGACGCTGAGCGGGGATTGATAACCCGGCGCGGGGCGATGGTGCTCGGGGCCCAAGAGCT
>NW_008687639.1:0-2647 GCF_000695815.1 Acanthisitta chloris | reverse complement strand
GCGGCGGAGCCAGTGCTGCAGGCCTTGGGGGGAAAAAAGGCTTAAAAACCCATCCTTCATTCATCAGGCCGCTGAGACGGAGAGGGGGATGAGGGGGAGACAGAATGGATGGAGAGCGAAGGAAGAGTTGGAGGAAACATGGGGAGGCTGCTCAGGACGAGGGCTCCACCCTGCCTGGACCCTCACTCCCAAAGGAGCCTGACTGGGGGTGCACACCCCATGCCACCCCTGGGCAGGGATCAGACAGGAATCTCTGCAGAGACCCCTGCACACAGAAAATCCTGCCACACAGACAGAATGTGCACAGCAGCACAGCAGGGACCTGCTGGAACAGGGAGCAGAGTGGAGAACCACAGAGCTGTAGATGCTCATGACTGGGACATGTACCCCAAAAACTCCTGCCTGCTCGGGGGAGGTTCCTGCTCTGCCCACAGCCACCAGTCCCTTGGGATACACAGGCAGCTCCCTGTGGAAAACTTCCCAAAGGACTCAGTTTGGTTGCACACTGGAAGAAAACCAAGTTTTAAAACCTTGAAGAGTTGATGAACCAGTTCTTGTTCCCTGGCCAAGCCTAGTCCTGTGCCCATCGACTGCGGGGCCAGACGGGACCATGACACGAATGGAATTTGACATCTTCCCCAGCACAGGCCAATGAAGCTCACCCAGAACATTCTCCCTCAGCCCCACAGTTTCTGACAGCAGTGTTGCTTCTGGGAAAGCATCCGTCAGCTCTGTGCAGCAAATGAGGCTGTGGGCACAGTAATTAACTTCTCACACCCTCCCAGGTTCAACATGGGGAGGACCACAGCAGGTCTCAGAGCAGATGTAGAATCTCCCTCTCCTTTTTATGGGATCAGACACCTAAAGTACATTCTGGAACCTGCTGGACCCCGGGGAAAATCATCTCTGGGTGCTGGGAATGAACTGTTAGCACCCCGTGGGGGTCACCTGGTGGCCACACTGGTCATCCAGGCCAGGAGCAGAAGTGCCACCACCCAACTTCTCCCCACTGCTGGGAGAGTCTCCTGCCACATTGCTCCGTGGGGTCCAAAGCTCCAGAATTGCACTGTGGAAATAATTCAAATTAGGCATGCGTGTAATTACCGATATTTTATCCAAACAGGAGGAGCTGGAACATCCCTGGGTATCTGGGGAATCATCTCACTAGATGAAAAGCAGGGTGTGATGGATGTGGAGGATGGGGGACAGGCTCAGCACCCCCAGCACCACGATCCTGCCTGGTGGGACAGTGGGACAACAGTCCTGAGTATGTGCCACCAGCCTGGGTGTCTCAGCCTGACTCCCTCTGGCTGCTGTGCCCCCTGAGGGCAGAGCCTTCATCCCCCTCCTCCTCTGCTGTTCCTCCCATGGTTTGCCATGGTGGGACAACAGCCCAGACAGTGGGTATCCACCTCCACACATCCTAAATGCCTGGAATGGGAAACTCTTGTCCATCCTGCTCATTTGCCAGCTCTTTCCAAGCCCTGTCGGAGCAGGCTGCATCCCTTCTGGAGCTGTCATGCCAGAGCCTGCACCTTCCTCCTGTGTGGAGGACAAAGCCACGGCAGGTCCCAGCTGAGGAACCTGGCAGCTGGAGAGGTTGGGACCAGGAGCCACCAGGAGAGGTGTCACTCCAAACCAGCCAAGCTCCTCCAGCCCAGCCCTGCTCTGGTTCAGCTCTGAGCAGGTTTTCCATGCCCTGGTTTCAGGGATTTTTTTTTACTTGGAACCAGCCCAATACACCGAGTTTTGCATGATTTTCTGCCTCTGGCTCCAGGCTCTCCAGAAACTCAACCTCTCGGCTCGTGCCAGACGCCTGCTGCCGCCTCCCAGTGCTGCCAGAACTGCCCTGGAGGCTGCCTGGGAGTCGCCAGCCTGGGCACGAGTCTTGCCCCGCGCTTGGCAGTGCCCCTGCAGCTGCAGGGACAAGGTGGGGACAGAGCCTGGGGCACAGGCTCGTCCTGGTGCTGCTCGGAGCATGTCAGCACAGGTTCCTGCAGTAAAGGTGAAACTCGCAGGGAGCTCCTCTGAAATGAAAGCAGCCCCTGGAGCAACCTTTCCTCAGGAATTACCCTGTTGATTAATTTCTCCTGAAGTCACCGGTGATAAATGAAGCGATTAAGGCACTGACCTGCCTGTGGGGCTGAGTTTTGGTGGGGTGGGCAGGGGGGGATGCTCCCCTTCCACTGTTTGGGCTCTTTGCAGACCTGGTTCCTCCTAAATCTATATCACCTGGGTGGCTCCTGCAGTGGGGACTGCATTGGGAGGTCACTGATGGCCACCTCGGGTCTGTCCCTACTTGGAGGGGACTAGGGAAGTTGGGGAGAAGGTGCTGAGGCTGCAGGGACCTTGTGCATTCAGGGGCTGAGACAGAGGGACAAGGACAGAGGGACAGGCCTGGAAAGCTGTTGGCTCTCAGTGCCCCTAAGAGCTCTGGACATGTGCCAGAGGCTGCTCCGAGGGAGACAGAGGGGCAGGGACAGAGGGACAGGGGTGCTGCTGCGCTCAGCTGCGTTTGGTGGTCCCTGCGTGTACCAGGGGCTAAGACGTGTGAAAAGCAGATTTATTTTTGCCTACGTTTCATATTCTTCACGCTCCACGGCGGGAGACAAAGGATCAGCTCTTCAATGGAGTCCTAAGAATAAAC